>NC_053023.1:92646622-92748136 GCF_003073215.2 Triticum urartu | reverse complement strand
CAACCGGGACTAAAGGGGGGCATTGGTCACGGTTTCTGCCACGAACCGTGACCAATGCCCCCTTTAGTCCCGGTTGGTGCCATCAACCGCGACCAAAGGCCTGCGCCTGCCAAAGCCGCGGTGCAGTGGGATGTTTAGTCCCACCTCGCTAGCTGAGCAGTGGCCACACCTGTTTATAAGCGCTGCCCCGCCCTCTCCATCGAACTCCTCAGAACTACAGGCCTTTGGGCCTAATCTCACACTGCTATGCCTGTGGGCCTGCTGGGCCTTCCGCGGGCCTGAATCCTGGCCCATGGATGGGCTTCTAGTCGTATTCAGGCCGTGGTGGCCTAGTAGGTGGCATTTTTTTACTATTTGTTTTTTCATTTCTACTTAGAACTAAATACTTATAGTTTTTTAGTGATTTTTTTCTTTTAGGTCACAAAAATTATAAACTTTCTGTTAGTGCCATTAGTTTTAAAATTTGAATAGTTTAAATTTGAATTTTTAAAAAGTTGTGTGAATCACTAGTTTATGAATAACTTTACTATAAAAATTGATTTTTTAGTTATTCTTTTTCCTGTTATTTAATATTACTGTGTTTTATCATTATACTCAATTTGGTAATTTTAGTTAGTCATAACAAATATTATAGGCATTTTTTTTCTTTTTTGCTACATATTTTTTCATTTCTACTTAGAACAAAATACTTTTGGTTTTTTGGTGATTTCTTTTTTTCTTTTAGGTCACAAAAATTATAAACTTTCTATTAGTGCCATTAGTTTTCAAATTTGAAAACACCTTTTTGTTTTTTTTCTTTTAGTGCCTATTTTTTCCAGTTTTTTTGTTTTGTTTTCTGCATTATTTATTTTCTTTTGTTTTTTGCTTTATTTTTTAATTCTTTTTTTCTTTTAGTTTTGGAAAAATTATAAACTTTCTGTTAGTGCCATTAGTTTTCAAATTTGAAAACACTTTTTTTAGTTTTTTTGTTTTCTTTGTTATTTTATTTATTTTATTTTGTTTCTACTTACAACAAAATACTTATTGTTGCTATTTTTATCTCAAAGCGAACACCGCTGTTTTGGTTGGTGCTCTTTTGATCTTGGGTGATCGTGTAAAATGTATTCCCATTTATCTCGTATCCTTTGTAAGTCAATACAGTCAAAGATGGTCCCCTGGACAACAAGTACAGCTCATCACAAACAGTCTTGTCACCTCTGAGACGTGTTTCCAACCAACTGCTGAAAGTCCTGATGTGTTCACATGTAATCCAGTCGTCGAACTGCTCCGGGTGTTTGGAGCGCAGACTGTTCTTGTGTTCATCAACATATGGGGTCACCAAGGTAGAGTTCTTTAGAACTGTGTAGTGTGCTTGAGACCAAGAATATCCGTCCCTGCATATTATTGAGTCACTTCCAAGAGTGCCTTTTCCAGTCAGTCTCCCCTCATACCGCGATTTAGGGAGACCTATCTTCTTAAGGCCAGGAATGAAGTAAACACAAAACCTGATAACATCCTCTGTTTGATGGCCCATGGAGATGCTTCCTTCTGGCCTAGCGCGGTTACAGACATATTTCTTTAGGACTCCCATGAACCTCTCAAAGGGGACCATATTGTGTAGAAATACGGGCCCAGGATGACAATCTCGTCGACTAGATGAACTAGGACGTGTGTCATGATCTTGAAGAAGGATGGTGGGAACACCAGCTTGAAACTGACAAGACATTCCGCCACATCACTCCTTAGCCATGGTACGATTTCTGGATCGATCACCTTCTGAGAGATTGCATTGAGGAATGCACATAGCTTCACAATGGCTAATCGGACGTTTTCCGGTAGAAGCCCCCTCAATGCAACCGGAAGCAGTTGCGTCATAATCACGTGGTAGTCATGAGACTTTAGGTTCTGAAACTTTTTCTCTGGCATATTTATTATTCCCTTTATATTTGACGAGAAGCCAGTCATGACGTTCATACTGAGCAGGCATTCAAAGAAGATTTCTTTCTCTTCTTTCGTAAGAGCGTAGCTGGCAGGACCGTTATACTGCCTGGGAGGCATGCCGTCTTTTTTGTGCAAATGTTGCAGGTCCTCCCGTGCCTTAGGTGTATCTTTTGTGTTCCCATACACGCCCAAGAAGCCTAGCAGGTTCACACAAAGGTTCTTCGTCACATGCATCACGTCGATTGAAGAGCGGACCTCTAGGTCTTTCCAGTAGGGTAGGTCCCAAAATATAGATTTCTTCTTCCACATGGGTGCGTGTCCCTTAGCGTCATTCGGAACAGCTAGTCCGCCGGGACCCTTTCCAAAGATTACGTGTAAATCATTGACCATAGCAAGTACGTGATCACCGATACGCATGGCGGGCTTCTTCCGGTGATCTGCCTCGCCTTTTAAATGCTTGCCTTTCTTTAGACATTTATGGTTGGTCGGAAGAAATCGACGATGGCCCAAGTACACATTCTTCCTGCATTTGTCCAGGTATATACTTTCAGTGTCATCTAAACAGTGCGTGCATGCGTGGTATCCTTTGTTTGTCTGTCCTGAAAGGTTACTGAGAGCGGGCCAATCGTTGATGGTCACGAACAGCAACGCCTTTAGGTTAAATTCCTCCTATCCATGCTCATCCCACATACGTACACTGTTTCCATTCCACAACTGTAAAAGTTCTTCAACTAATGGCCTTAGGTACACATCAATGTCGTTGGCGTGTTGCTTAGGGCCTTGGATGAGAAGTGGCATCATAATGAACTTCCGCTTCATGCACATCCAAGGAGGAAGGTTATACATACATAGAGTCATGGGCCAGGTGCTGTGATTGCTGCTCTGCTCCCCGAGAGGATTAATGCCATCTGCGCTTAAAGCAAACCATACATTCCTTGGGTCCTTTGCAAACTCATCCCAGTACTTTCTCTCGATTTTTCTCCACTGCGACCCGTCAGCGGGTGCTCTCAACTTCCCGTCTTTCTTCCGGTCCTCACTGTGCCATTGCATAAGCTTGGCATGCTCTTTGTTTCTGAACAGACGTTTAAACCGTGGTATTATAGGAGCATACCACATCCCCTTCGTAGGAACCCTCTTCCTAGGGGGCTCGCCGTCGACATCACCAGGGTCATCTCGTCTGATCTTATACCGCAATGCACCGCATACCGGGCATGCGTTCAGATCCTTGTATGCACCGCGGTAGAGGATGCAGTCATTAGGGCATGCATGTATCTTCTCCACCTCCAATCCTAGAGGGCATACGACCTTCTTTGCTGCGTATGTACTATCGGGCAATTCGTTATCCTTTGGAAGCTTCTTCAATATTTTCAGTAGCTTCTCAAATCCTTTGTCAGCCACAACATTCTCTGCCTTCCACTACAGCAATTCCAGTACGGTACTGAGCTTTGTGTAGCCATCTTCGCAATTGGGGTACAAATCTTTTTTGTGATCCTCTAACATGCGATCGAACTTCAGCTTCTCCTTTTGACTTTCGCATTGCGTCCTTGCATCGACAATGACCCGGCGGAGATCATCATCATCGGGCACATCGTCTGGTTCCTCTTGATCTTCAACAGCTTCACCCGTTGCAGCATCATTGGGCACATCACCTGGTTCCTCTTGATCTTCACCAGCTCCCCCCGTTGCAGCATCACCGTATTCAGGGGGCACATAGTTGTCATCGTACTCTTCTTCTTCGTCGCCTTCCATCATGACCCCTATTTCTCCGTGCCTCGTCCAAACATTATAGTGTGGCATGAAACCCTTGTAAAGCAGGTGGGAGTGAAGGATTTTCCTGTTAGAGTAAGACCTCGTATTCCCACATTTAGTGCATGGACAACACATAAAACCATTCTGCTTGTTTGCGTTAGCCGCATCGAGAAACTCATGCACGCCCTTAATGTACTCGGAGGTGTGTCTGTCACCGTACATCCATTGCCGGTTCATCTGCGTGCATTATATATAATTAAGTGTCCAAATTAATAGAAGTTCATCATCACATTAAAACCAAAGTACATACATAGTTCTCATCTAACAACATATATCTCTCCAGAGCATCTAATTAATTAAACCATACATTGAAACTATGTAAAACATTTCAATGCGAAAACAAATGCGATCATAATCGCAACCAAGGTAACAATTGATCCAACGGCATAATGATACCAAGCCTCGGTATGAATGGCATATTTTCTAATCTTTCTAATCTTCAAGCGCATTGCATCCATCTTGATCTTGTGATCATCGACGACATCCGCAACATGTAACTCCAGTATCATCTTCTCCTCCTCAATTTTTTTTCCTTCAACAAATTGTTTTCTTCTTCAACTAAATTTAACCTCTCGACCATAGGGTCGGTTGGCATTTCCGATTCACATACATCCTACATAAATAAAATCTATGTCACGTTGGTCGGCATAATTTTCATAAACAATAAGTGAACCAATAGTTATAAATATAATATATATACCACATCCGAATCATAGACAGGACGAGGGCCGACGGGGGCGGATACCAAAACCATCGCACTATATAAGATGGAATAATAAAAGTAAGAAAATAATACAAGTATCTATGTAAACATACAAGTAAGAATATTTTTCCTTTCAGAAAGAAGATAAGAACAAGAGGCTCACCACGGTGGTGCCGGCGATGAGCTCGGCGCAGGTGATCGACGGCGGTGAAGACGGGGACGGGGCGTGACGGACCGCTAAACCTAGACAAATATTGAGGAAAATGGAGCTTGGAGGTCAAGCTTGGAGAGGAGAAAGCTTAAGTAGTGTGGCTCGGGCATTCTATCGAACACCTTGTGTGCATAGGAGGTGAGCTAGAGCACCACCAAGCCCTCTACCCCTCAGCCAGAAAAAAACAGAGCAGTGTGCTCTGCTCTTACGCGAGGGGGTATATATAGGCACCTCATTGGTCCCGGTTGGTGGCATGAACCGGGACTAAAGGGGAGCCTTTGGTCCCAATTCGAGCCACCAACCGGGACCAATGGTGGTGGGCCAGGAGCGAGGCCCATTGGTCCTGGTTTGTCCCACCAACCGGGACCAAAAGGTCCAGATGAACCGGGACCAATGGCCCACGTGGCCCGGCCGGCCCCCTGGGCTCACGAACCGGGTCCAATGCCCCCATTGGTCCCAGATCTCGACTGAACCGGGACTAATGGGCTGACCCGGCCTGGACCGTTGCCCCCTTTTCTACTAGTGTGTGTATCACCACGATCAAGATCCAACAAACCATTTTCATTGGGTGTATGACCATAGAAGGTTTTATTCATATAAATAGAACAACAATTTATTCTCTTACTTAAATGAATAACCGTATTGCAATAAACATGATCAAATCATATTCATGCTCAATGCCAACACCAAATAACACTTATTTAGGTTCAACACTAATCCCGAAAGTATAGGGAGTGTGCGATGATGATCATATCAATCTTGGAACCACTTCCAACACACATCGTCACTTCACCCTTAACTAGTCTCTGTTCATTCTGCAACTCCCATTTCGAGTTACTACTCTTAGCAACTTGAACCAGTATCAAATACCGAGGGGTTGCTACGAACACTAGTAAAACACACATCAATAATCTGTATATCAAATATACCTTTATTCACTTTGCCATCCTTCTTATCCGCCAAATACTTGGCGCAGTTCCGCTTCCAGTGACCAGTCCCTTTGCAGTAGAAGCACTTAGTCTCAGGCTTAGGACCAAACTTGGACTTCTTCAGTTGAGCAGCAACTTGCTTGCCGTTCTTCTTGAAGTTCCCTTTCTTTCCCTTTGCCCTTTTCTTGAAACTAGTGGTCTTGTTAATCGTCAACACTTGATGCTCTTTCTTGATTTCTACCTTCATCGATTTCATCATCATGAAAAGCTCGGGAATCGTTTTCATCATCCCTTGCATACTATAGTTCATCACGAAGTTCTACTAACTTGGTGACGGTGACTAGAGAATTCTGTCAATCACTATTTTATCTGGAAGATTAACTCCCACTTGATTCAAGCGATTGTAGTACCCAGACAATCTGAGCACATGCTCACTGCTTGAGCTATTCTCCTCCATCTTTTTAGCTATAGAACTTGTAGGAGACTTCATATCTCTCAACTCGGGTATTTTCTTGAAATATTAACTTCAACTCCTGGAACATCTCATATGGTCCATGACGTTCAAAACGTCTTTGAAGTCCTGATTCTAAGCCGTTAAGCATGGTGCACTAAACTATCAAGTAGTCATCATATTGAGCTAGCCAAACATTCATAACGTCTGCATCTGCTCCTGCAATAGGTTTGTCACCTAGCGGTTCATCAAGGACATAATTCTTCTATGCAGTAATGAGGATAAACCTCAGATCACGGATCCAATCCGCATCATTGCTACTAACATCTTTCAACTTAGTTTTCTCTAGGAACATATCAAAATAAACACAGGCAAGCAACAACGCGAGCTATTGATCTACAACATAATTTGCAAAATACTATCAGGACTAAGTTCATGATAAATTTAAGTTCAATTTAATCATATTACTTAAGAAATCCCACTTAGATAGACATCCCTCTAATCTTCTAAGTGATCACGTGATCCATATCAACTAAACCATGTCCGATCATCACGTGAGATGGAGTAGTTTCAATGGTGAACATCACTATGTTGATCATATCTACTATATGATTCACGCTCGACCTTTCGGTCTCCGTGTTCCGAGGCCATATCTGTTATATGCTAGGCTCATCAAGTTTAACCTGAGTATTACGCGTGTGCAAATGTTTTGCACCTGTTGTATTTGAACGTAGAGCCTATCACACCCGATCATCACGTGGTGTCTCAGCACGAAGAACTTTCGCAACGGTGCATACTCAGGGAGAACACTTGTACCTTGATAATTAGTGAGAGACCATCTTATAAAGCTACCGTCGAACTAAGCAAAATAAGATGTATAAAAGATAAACATCACATGCAATCAAAATATATGACATGATATGGCCATCATCATCTTGTGCCTTTGATCTCTATCTCCAAAGCATCGTCATGATCTATATCAATGTGTCGTCACATGGTTGTCTCGCCAACAATTGCTCTTGCAATTATTGCTATCGCATAGTGATCAAGTAAAGCAATTATTGGGCGCTTGCATCTTATGCAATAGAGAGATAACCATAAGGCTTTTGCCAGTTGCCGATAACTTCAACAAAACATGATCATCTCATACAAAAACTTATATCTCATCACATCTTGACCATATCACATCACAACATGCCCTGCAAAAACAAGTTAGACGTCTTCTACTTTGTTGTTGCAAGTTTTATGTGGCTGCTACGGGCTGAGCAAGAACTGTTCTTACCTACGCATCAAAACCAAAACGATAGTTTGTCAAGTTGGTGCTGTTTTAACCTTCGCAATGACCGGGCGTAGCCACACTCGGTTCAACTAAAGTTGGAGAAACTGACACCCGCCAGCCACCTGTGTGCAAAGCACGTCGGTAGAACCAGTCTCACGTAAACGTATGCGTAATGTCGGTCCGGGCCACTTCATCCAACAATACCGCCGAACCAAAGTGTGACATGCTGGGAAGCAGTATGACTTATATAGCCCACAACTCACTTGCGTTCTACTCGTGCATATTACATCAACGCATAAAACCTCGCTCTGATACCACTGTTGGGGAACATAGTAATTTCAAAAAAAATCATACGCACACGCAAGATCATGGTGATGCATAGCAACGAGAGGGGAGAGTGTGTCCACGTACCCTCGTTGACCGAAAGCGGAAGCGTTAGCACAACGTGGTTGATGTACTAGTACGTCTTCATGATCCGCCCGATCAAGTACCGAACGCACGACACCTCCTAGTTCTGCACACGTTCAACTCGATGACGTCCTTCGAACTCCGATTATGCCGAGCTTTGAGGGAGAGTTCCATCAGCATGATGGCGTGGTGACGATGATGATGTTCTACAGACACAGGGCTTCGCCTAAGCACCGCTACGATATGACCGACGTGGATTATGGTGGAGGGGGGCACCGCACACAGCTATGAGATCCAAAGGATCAATTGTTGTGTCTATGGGGTGCCCTCTGCGCACGTATATAAAGGACCGGAGGAGGGGGAGGGCCGGCCTTCTCTATGGCGCGCCCTAGGGGAGTCCTACTCCCACTGTGAGTAGGATTCCTCCTTTCCTAGTAGAACTAGGAGCCCTTCCAAGTAGTAGGAGTAGGAGGGAAGGAAAGGGAAGGAAAAAGGAGAAGGAAGGAAGGGGGTGCCCCCCTCCCTAGTCCAATTCGGACCAGCCCATGGGGAGGGGTGCGGCCACCCTTTGAGGCCTTTCTCTCCTTTCTCGTATGGCCCATTAAGGCCCAATACGAATTCCCGTAACTCCCCGGTACTCCCGAAAATACCCGAATCACTCGGAACCTTTCCAATGTCCGAATATAGTTGTCCAATATATTGATCTTTACGTCTCAACCATTTCGAGACTCCTCGTCATGTCCCTGATCTCATCGGGGACCCCGAACTGCTTCGGTACATCAAAACACATAAACTCATAATATAACCGTCATCAAACTTTAAGCGTGCGGACCCTACGGGTTCGAGAACTATGTAGACATGACCGAGACATGTCTCTGGTCAATAACCAATAGCGGAACCTGGATGCTCATATTGGCTCCCACATATTCTACGAAGATCTTTATCGGTCAGACCGCATAACAACATACATTGTTCCCTTTGTCATCGGTATGTTACTTGCCCGAGATTCGATCATCGGTATCTCAATACCTACTTCAATCTTGTTACCGGCAAGTCTCTTTACTCGTTCCGTAATACATCATCCCGCAACTAACTTATTAGTTGCAATGCTTGCAAGGCTTAAGTGATGTGCATTACCGAGAGTGCCCAGAGATACCTCTCCGACAATCGGAGTGACAAATCCTAATCTCGAAATACGCCAACCCAACAAGTACCTTCGGAGACACCTGTAGAGCACCTTTATAATCACCCAGTTACGTTGTGACGTTTGGTAGCACACAAAGTGTTCCTCCGGTAAACGGGAGTTGCATAATCTCATAGTCATAGGAACATGTATAAGTCATGAAGAAAGCAATAGCAACAAACTAAACGATCAAGTGCTATGCTAACGGAATGGGTCAAGTCAATCACATCATTCTCCTAATGATGTGATCCCGTTAATCAAATGACAACTCATGTATATGGTTAGGAAACATAACCATCTTTGATCAACGAGCTAGTCAAGTAGAGGCATACTAGTGACACTCTGTTTGTCTATGTATTCACACATGTATTATGTTTCCGGTTAATACAATTCTAGCATGAATAATAAACGTTTATCATGATATAAGGAAATAAATAATAACTTTATTATTGCCTCTAGGGCATATTTCCTTCAAAGGGGATGTTCCACCATGTCCCTATATCGCGAGCTGACGTCCAAACTCGCATAGGCATGCAACGTCATGACCTCAAGCCGTTCAAGAAGCTATGGTCCATCCTCGATGATATGGAAGGATGGAACTTCTAGTGATTTACGATGCCGATGATGATGATATGTGTTGGTTGAACTTGTATACTTTTTGTAGCAATGAAACTTTGCTATGTCCATGGTCCCTGTCGAACTTGTGTAACGCTACTTTGTTTGTTTGGGTACGATGACCTACGTACCTCTAGTTAATTAGTTTGCGTACTGTATGTTGCATCTAGTTGCTAACCCTTTCTTTTTCGTGTTGCTCTAGTATATTTTGTTGCATATGATTGTACATCCTCTTAATGAAGATGCATCTCTAACATGTACCTAGTTTCTTGATGGCGAGATGGCAGTGCTATCTTGTGTACAAAGGAAGGTTCCGGGGGTGTACAACGAGTGGCATGAGTGTCAGGCGCAAGTGAATGGGGTCTAGGGGCCAGCCATAAAGGCTTCAAAAGCAGACAAGAAGGAGAAGCTAGTTACTTGAGGTTCACGCTAGCGCGAGAGAGGACTCTTAACCGCCGCCTCATGTACTGCATAGTTCCGCTCTCACTCATAGTGATAGCTCTTCTCGCGTATACCTTTGTTTAGATGGATGACGTTGTAGTTGCAAGTATTCGAGACTTGCACGTATCGCTATTTTTGAGATGATGACGAGATACCTGTTTGTGTTGGATGATGATTATGATGAGACTATTTTTATGTATATGCTATGATTACATTTGTCGTCTCGCAGCCATTTGTATGTGTATCATGATGACATTTGTATCTGCTAAAGATTCTTGTATAAAGCCTGTTCAAATACAAAACAAATATGCAGAAAAAAAATCAAAAACTACTAAAATTAGCAGTAGCGAGTGGAGAAAAGTTAGCAGCAGCGTGACAGTAGTAGTAGGGCGTCCAGCCAAAGCGCGCTAGAGCTATTAGTAGTTGCGAGCTTCCACGTAGCACGCTGCTGCTACACTTGTATAGCAGGAGCGCGGGCATGCACACGCTGCTGCTATGGGTTAGCTGTAGCGCGTTATTAGTAGCGCCGGTCCCCGTGCTACTGATTTACCTAGAACCTGCGCTGCTGCTAGGCTTTTCCCTAGTAGTGAAAAGGCAAAGGTTTTCGAAAATCGTCTTAGAAGTGGGGGAGAGGAAAACGAGAGGCAAATCGCAAATAATATAATATGAGGGATAAGAGTTTGCGATGGGTACTTCGTATGTATTGACTTGTGCGTAGATGGCGCCAAAAATGGCTAGTTGTTGGTAGATCAAATCTTGACTTGACTTGGTGCAACCTCCCCGGCAACGGAGCCAAAAATCCTTCTTGCTACCTCTGGAGGATGCGTTGGTTTTCCCTTGAAGAGGAATGGGTGATGCAGCATAGTAGCGTGTGACGCCCCCGATTTGACCGTACACTAATCATACACGCAAACGTGTACGATCAAGATCAGGGACTCACGGAAAGATATCAGAACACAACTCTACAAATAAAATAAGTCATACAAGCATCATATTACAAGCCGGGGGCCTCGAGGGCTCGAATACAAGAGCTCGATCATAGACGAGTCAGCGGAAGCAACAATATCTGAGTACAGACATAAGATAAACAAGTTGCCATAAGATGGCTAGCACAAACGGGGATACAGATCGAAAGAGGCGCAGGCCTCCTGCCTGGGATCCTGCTAACTACTCCTGGTCGTCGTCAGCGGGCATCACGTAGTAGTAGGCACCTCCGGTGTAGTAGGAGTCGTCGTCGAAGGTGGCGTCTAGCTCCTGGGCTCCAACATCTGGTTGCGACAACCAGGTAGGAGGGATAGGGGGAAAAGAGGGAGAAAGCAACCGTGAGTACTCATCCCCAAAGTACTCGCAAGCAAGGAGCTACACTACATATGCATGGGTATCAAATGGAATAAGGGTATCATATGTGGACTGAACTGCAGAATGCCAGAATAAGAGGGGGATAACTAATCCTTTCGAAGACTACGCTTCTGGCAGCCTCCGTCTTGCGGCATGTAGAAGAGAGTAGACTGAAGTCCTCCAAGTAGCATCGCATAGCATAATCCTAACCGGCGATCCTCTCCTCAATGCCCTGTTAGAGAGCGACCACCGGGTTGTATCTGGCACTTGGAAGGGTGTGTTTTATTAAGTATCCGGTTCTAGTTGTCATAAGGTCAAGGTACAACTCCAAGTTGTCCTGTTACCGAAGATCACGGCTACTCGAATAGATTAACTTCCCTGAGGGGTGCACCACATACCCCAACATGCTTGATCCCATTTGGCCGGACACACTTTTCGGGGTCATGCCCGGCCGCAAAAGATCAACCCGTCGCAACCCCACCTAGGCACAACAGAGAGGTCAGCACGCCGGTCTAAACCTAAGCGCACAGGGGTCTGGGCCCATCGCCCTTAGCACACCTGCACGTTGCGAACGCGGCCGGAAGCAGAACTAACCCCCTTAATACAAGAGCAGGCTTACGTTTCAATCCGGCGCGCGCCACTCAGTCGCTGACGTCACGAAGGCTTCGGCTGATACCACGACGCCGGATACCCATAACTACTCCCGCGTAGATGGTTAGTGCGTATAGACCAGTAGCCAGACTCAGATCAAATACCAAGATCTCGTTAAACGTGTTAAGTATCCGCGAACGCCGACCAGGGCCAGGCCCACCTCTCTCCTAGGTGGTCTCAACCTGCCTTGTCGCTTCGCCTCAAAGTAACAGTCGAGGGCCGTCGGGAACTCAGGCCCACCACTACCTGGATGGAGCCACCTGCCCCTTCAGCCCCCAACTCCGAACAGTACCACAGGTAATGTAACTGTGTAAAGTATATAGTATATGCCCGTGATCACCTCCCGAAGTGATCACGGCCCAGTAATATAGCATGGCAGATGGACAAGAGTGTAGGGCCACTGATGGAACACTAGCATCCTATACTAAGCAGTAGGATAGCAGGTAATGGTAACAACAGTAGTAGCAAGGACAGGCTATGCATCAGGATAGGAATAGCGGAAAGCAGTAACATGCTACACTACTCTAATGCAAGCAGTATAGAGAAGATTAGGTGATATCTGGTGATCAAAAGGGGGGGCTTGCCTGGTTGCTCTGGCAAGAGAGAGTGGTCGTCAACACCGTAGTCGTACTGGGTAGCAACGGCGTCGGTCTCGGTGTCTAGTGAGAGAAGTGGGGGCAGAAACAATAAATATAATGCAAACAAATGCATGACGATGCATGACATGACAAAGCGTGATGCTAGGTGTGCCCTAACGCGGTACAAGGTGGTACCGGTGAAGGGGGGGAAACATCCGGGAAAGTATCCCCGGTGTTTCGCGTTTTCGGGCAGAGGAGCCGGAGGGGGAAAGTTGCGAGTTCGATAGGTTAGGGATGTGTGGCGGATAAACGGGCTGCGTATTCGAATTCGTCTTGTCGTTCTGAGCAACTTTCATGTATAAAGTATTTTCATCCGAATTACGGATTATTTTATATGAATTTACAAAGATTAAAGCATTTTATAAAAGTTTGGATTTATTTTAAATCGAGTTGACCAAGTCAACCTGACTAGTCAAATGAGGAGTGTGTGGCCCATATGTCATAGGAAGCAACTAAAATATTCGAGTTAATTAGATTAATTAGTCTAGGGGTCCACTTGTCATAGGCTACACCTAATAACAGAAATAAACCTACCTAATTAACTAAACTAATTAAGTACAAGGGCCACTTGGCATATGCTAGTTTAGCTCCTAATCTAACCTACCACTAATTAACTAGTCCGGCCATTGGTGGTCAGCTCACGGCTGTGCACACTCACGCACAACACATGGGTGCTCTGCTCTGGCCAACAGCAACAGCAAATGGCAACAACGGGCTGCAGCAGGTAGCATTAGCAGCCAACGCAAAGGAGCAGCAGTAGCACAAAGCAAAGCAGCGGCAAAAGTAGCAGGAGGAGCGGCAAGCAAGCAATAGCTCAGAGGCTAGTAGCTAAGAAGCAGCAGCAAGTAATCAGCAGCGGCATGCAGTAGAAACAGCAAAGCAGCAACAACGGCGGCGGCGCTAGATGCATCGGGAGCAGCAAAAGTGGGCAGCAGCAATTCTAGGCAGAACAAGCAGCGGCGGCAACGCCTGTGGGCTTGGCCAGGCGCAGGGGCTAACGAGGCCCGGGCGCGGCCTAGCGCGGCAGGGAGGCGAGGCGAGGTGCAGGCACAGGGTGGTCACGGCGTGGGGGTGGGGCGGACGCGAGTCGCGTGGGCGCTGGCCGTGACGGACGACGGCTATGGCTACGGGCGGGATACGCGCTCCGACGATGGATCGAGACCGGGGCGAGAGGGAAACATGGGAGGAGCTCACATTGGTGCGGTAGTGAGGGTCGGCGGGCTTGGGGTTGCAGCGGATCGGCCGAATTGACGACGGCGGCCGTCGAGATGCAGAGGGGAGAAGAGCGCGATGGCGACGCGCGAGGGCCTCCCGGCTTGGTCCAGTGGTTGAAGTCAACGGAGAAGAGGACGGCGCTGCCTCTAGACATCTCGTCGTCGCTCGGGGACGACCATGGCCATAAAGGCACGGCGACGACTTCGCTCGGGTTCGTGCTGTGAGGGAGAAGCTGCGCGAGAGGAAGAGGAGGAGAGCATCTAGGGTTCGTCTACGGGGTGAGGAGGGCCTTATACACCTCGGGGCTCATCGGATGATCGACACGGCGGCGTCGGGCACATGGACGGGCAGATAGACGCCACGCCATGGCGTTGTCTCCTTCTCTGGCAAGAGAAAGGAGAAAGGCCGGCCAGGTGGGCTGGGCCTGGAATAGGGGAAGTGAGAGGCCACGTGCTCAGGGGCTTTCCTCATTTCTTTTTATTTTTCTGATTTTACTTAAACCTTCTATGTTTTCTAATTAAGGTAGCTACTAAATGGTTTTTGAGAGATGTGATACTTTGCACATAAATCAAGCTCAATAATGTGGCACAAAAAGTTTCAGAGCAATTGAAAAGGTTTAAATATTTTTAGAAGTTGAAAAGGTCAATTGATATGCTGATGGACCACTTCATATTTTCCCAGCCAGGGATTATATGGTGAGTCAAACGATGTTGGTTTTATCATGACAAAGATCAGGGGGATTTATACTAAAATGCGAACATTTTAGTATTATAGTTTGGAGAAACAATATTTTCACTTGTCTTTTAATTTGAATTTGAGGTCGCTTTGGGACAAAGTGATGATTAAAAAAATTTAATTATGATTACATGGCACCATTAATAGGATTTTACTGTAGCTTGACACCCGGGATGTTACAAATCTCCTCCACTAAAAGAAATCTCGCCCCGAGATTTAAGTGGGGAAGTAAAGAGTAATTTCGGGAGAAGTGACCCTTATAGGGTTAATTATCTGGTGAACAATTTAGGGAATGAGGCAGAAGTATCTCTTGAGTTGAAACTTAATAAAACATCGAGAGCAAGTATGAAGGTACAATAGGAAGTCTCAAGTGAATGGACGAACGATTGATACCTGAACAGAGTATGAGAAAGGGGTTCCGAGCATCGGGAATAGATCATCTCTCAAAAGGTGGCTCGTGACACGATACGAAGCCAAATGCAAGAATATTTAGGAATCGAAGATATACATGAGAGTCAGGTTTCGATCCTGGGAACTGTGGGTTATGGGCCCACCATGTGGGTTAAAACTAGGAAGGGCGTTGACATCTTGCATGGTCATGTATGCAAGGCATGTCAGAGGTTAGTCTGTCGGTTATGTCGACAACAACATCGGTACCAAGAGCAAGGGACGAAGAGAACCATTTTCCTGCTCGTTGAACGAGGCGGACCAATAGGCAAAGTTCTCGTCCATCGGTGGCTACCGAAATGTCATCAACAATAGTAACAGGGTCTTGCTGACAGAATTGTACACTGAGGTGTTTACATAAGCAGGAGAATATTTCTTCTTGGATCATATAGATCACAAGAAAGGTTAAACCAAACAATGGAAAGGAAAATATGATTACCACATTGACAGAACAATGGAAAGGAAAATGTGTTAAAACACATATTCCCGGGGTAAATCCTTCCCATGGACAAGTAGGGCATGATATCCATGATAGGATTTAAAGTAGAAATCTCTTTAGGTAAGGGGAGAGAAATTTCATGATATTACCCATACAATGGTGTTTGGATAATTGAGCGAGAAACATTTAGCATTGGGCTGCAAATGTTCTTTGTGGAAAATTGGAGTACCACAGACATGCTTCGAGATAGTATTGACAAGGTCTTCAAGCGATGGTCGGACTTTGGATACACAAAGAATCCATCAGGAAAAATTTATAAATCAAATCATCCAATTCCCTCATGGAAGAAGGGTTCTCCTTGCCAAAAAGGAAATTATAACAATAGGTCCTCCGGTCAGGTGTGCTAGGCATGACATCACCTTACCGAGTCATATAAGGACCAATGTTATAACTCTTGGAAATATGCCCCAACCATCATATCTGACCGAGGTTCAGATCCGATTGGTGTCAGGATACCTCTGACTTAGGATGCCAGAGAAGAAAAGGTGCAACACAAATTGACGAGATGGCAATGTAAGATTCTCAAGAAATGAACTATGGGAGCGAGTTCTGAAACCAGAGTTCATCATTAAACCAAGGACAGGATGAGGGGGTGGCTGATGAACTCAGCGACAGTTCCTCGAGACTTCCAAAAGAGGGGTTTCCACAATTATGTGAACAAGGAGATATAATTTGTCGGATCGAGGATATAATGATGTATGCTCGAGGGAAACATGCTCAACTGAACAATGATAGAAGGGTGCACCCAGGAATCTGGACTAGGTAGCACGATCAATGTTTGAATGATGATTCAATAAGCAATAGAATTCTAATGAAACTGTAGACCAATAACTTCAAAGCAATAGGGTTGCTATAAGTTTAGAATTTACACATCACAGACCATTTGTCGGTATTCCGGTTAGAAACAACACGGAGGCCATGAAATGAACGCAAACGGTGAGAGATATTACTATATCAAGAATTCTCAAGAGGTGGTAAAATTACCACGACATTCTTGACACAAAAGGTGGTAATATTCCAAGGTAAAGAAGGACAAATGCTGGATAGCAAGGAACTCAAGGTATAACACAAAACATGAACAAGTTTGTGTTGGAGGGAAGGCAATAAAGTGGCCGATGATAACACAAATCATCGGGGGCAAGGATGGTATTTCTCATCATGAATTCAGTTGATACCCTTGAAGAGCTCAGAATGCTGATGATTAAAATTAGCACGATAATGATGTATCCGTTGAGGCTAGGGCAGACATGGAGTATTAAACTTGTAAGTGATGAAGATCTCTAATCCTCGTTGAATCGCAGTGCAGACTCAATTCCGTTATCGTTGTCCTTGAGTGTTTCATAACTCAAGGCCCGTGAAAAATTGGAGTCCGTGAGAATGTAATACCTGATGAAGAACTCGTAAGAGGTTATGCAGTTCCATGATAATCTCGAGATACCAGGGGGGTAATGCTCGACGACAGATCAAAGTAGAGATTGGACTAGGGTATTGCTTTGCAGAAGACAAATGCTTAAACTTGCACGAGAAATGTTATTTAAAGGAGAACATGGTCAGAACCACGATTGCAAAAGGCCAGATCCCAGAGATAAGATGAACTTATACCAAGGGAGTAATTAATTTAAGAAAAGCTTTAATGATAAGATCTACATCGTGTCCATGGGCATGAACACAAAGTTCAAGGTCGACTCCCACTTATTCAAAATATAACCTTCCATTCACTTTTCGCTTTGATAAAGGCATTAGTGTTGAAAGTTTTATCTGGTGAAATACCAGATGAGTATGACTGGTGAAAACTTCCAAGTTCACACATATAAAGGAAGGCATAGGTTCAACCCGTCAGGGTATCATGGAAACATATACCACAAGCTTCAATAGTAAATACGACCAGCTCGAAAGTAGAGCATGGTTGGCCAAGCAGGTGATACAATTTACCAAGGGAATTATGTATCAGGTAAAGAACTCACAAGAATTTTGGTTGTGAAGGACATTGTCGGATAATAACCAAGCAAATGGTCTCGCGGACCACAAGGAACCTGATGTGAGTATCGATACTCAATCAGAAGGGAAAAGGAATGCAAGGTATCCGATTATAGAAACCATTGACTAATTAATTCAAATCTCGAATGCAAAGGAATTGTGATTCCTAAATCAAGGGATCAGAAGAAAACGCTCTGATTAAGGATGGATAAGTTGAGTAGAATTAGGGGTACAACCGATGACAATTCGGTTGGTCGAGAACCAGTTCATGTTTAAAATGACGTCTGATCCGGAAGGATGAATTCTAGGATTTCGACTGAGGATTGCGAGCATTCACCTCACATCAAATTAAAGGCTGAAAATGATGATGACAAGGGATACTAATGAATATTGCTAGACATTTGGAACGCAACCATAATGCAAGCAGACAAGTATTTGCACAGCAATAAGCTACTAAGGATTTTTCGAGGATCGAATAGTATGTCGATGACCATTGTGAAACACATGAACAACTGGGGGATGAGCAGATACTCGATAAGTGCGAGAATTATCCGTAGGGATATTCATGTGTCAAGAACTGCAAGGCAGTAAGCTCAAAGGATTATCGAAACAATGGCGAGTGTTTCGGGGTATCTTGTAATAACAAGACCAACTGGGGATGAATGTAAGAATAACAACTGTAAATAGTTATCCTTAAGGGTTTACGGTGGAAGGGGAATTGCAAGAGGGATGGCACAAAGTATCGAGGGAACATCCGAGCGTATTGTCAGAATCTTCCGTTGAAGCAGTCGATCATCCGTATTAAAGGGCTCTCCGGCAGGAAGTGGTAACGAGAACCTAGAGTTAGATTTTAGCAAAATAATTTAACCCGAATAGAAGAGATGTCAGAGTCCCAGAGTATAGGTCAAGGAGTAAAAGATCCTACTACCACCCAGATGGCGACGTGGGCCCGCAAGCCGCACAGCCATGTTAGTAAAAGTTTTTAATGACTAGACTCGACTTCGGCCAAGGAGTTGGAAAGGGGGATTCCTACAGGCAGTCGGCTCTGATACCAACTTGTGACGCCCCCGATTTGACCGTACACTAATCATACACGCAAACGTGTACGATCAAGATAAGGGACTCACGGAAAGATATCACAACACAACTCTACAAATAAAATAAGTCATACAAGCATCATATTACAAGTCAGGGGCCTCGAGGGCTCGAATACAAGAGCTCGATCATAGACGAGTCAACGGAAGCAACAATATCTGAGTACAAACATAAGATAAACAAGTTGCCATAAGATGGCTAGCACAAACGGGGATACAGATTGAAAGAGGCGCAGGCCTCCTGCCTGGGATCCTCCTAACTACTCCTGGTCGTCGTCAGCGGGCATCACGTAGTAGTAGGCACCTCCGGTGTAGTAGGAGTCGTCGTCGAAGGTGGCGTCTGGCTCCTGGGCTCCAACATCTGGTTGCGACAACCAGGTAGGAGGGATAGGGGGAAAAGAGGGAGAAAGCAACCGTGAGTACTCATCCAAAGTACTCGCAAGCAAGGAGCTACACTACATATGCATGGGTATCAAATGGAATAAGGGTATCATATGTGGACTGAACTGCAGAATGCCAGAATAAGAGGGGGATAACTAATCCTTTCGAAGACTACGCTTCTGGCAGCCTCCGTCTTGCGGCATGTAGAAGAGAGTAGACTGAAGTCCTCCAAGTAGCATCGCATAGCATAATCCTAACCGGCGATCCTCTCCTCAATGCCCTGTTAGAGAGCTACCACCGGTTTGTATCTGGCACTTGGAAGGGTGTGTTTTATTAAGTATCCGGTTCTAGTTTTCATAAGGTCAAGGTACAACTCCAAGTCGTCCTGTTACCGAAGATCACGGCTATTCGAATAGATTAACTTCCCTGCAGGGGTGCACCACATACCCCAACACGCTTGATCCCATTTGGCCGGACACACTTTTCGGGGTCATGCCCGGCCGCGAAAGATCAACACGTCGCAGCCCCACCTAGGCACAACAGAGAGGTCAGCACGCCGGTCTAAACCTAAGCGCACAGGGGTCTGGGCCCATCGCCCTTAGCACACCTGCATGTTGCGAACGCGGCCGGAAGCAGAACTAACCCCCTTAATACAAGAGCAGGCTTACGTTCCAATCCGGCGCGCGCCACTCAGTCGCTGACGTCACGAAGGCTTCGGCTGATACCACGACGCCGGGATACCCATAACTACTCCCGCGTAGATGGTTAGTGCATATAGACCAGTAGCCAGACTCAGATCAAATACCAAGATCTCGTTAAACGTGTTAAGTATCCACGAACGCCGACCAGGGCCAGGCCCACCTCTCTCCTAGGTGGTCTCAACCTGCCCTGTCGCTTCGCCTCAAAGTAACAGTCGGGGGCCGTCGGGAACTCAGGCCCACCACTACCTGGATGGAGCCACCTGCCCCTTCAGCCCCCAACTCCGAACAGTACCACAGGTAATGTAACTATGTAAAGTATATAGTATATGCCCGTGATCACCTCCCAAAGTGATCACGGCCCAGTAATATAGCATGGCAGACGGACAAGAGTGTAGGACCACTGATGGAACACTAGCATCCTATACTAAGCAGTAGGATAGCAGGTAATGGTAACAACAGTAGTAGCAAGGACAGGCTATGCATCAGGATAGGAATAACGGAAAGCAGTAACATGCTACACTACTCTAATGCAAGCAGTATAGAGAAGATTAGGCGATATCTGGTGATCAAAAGGGGGGGGGCTTGCCTGGTTGCTCTGGCAAGAGAGAGTGGTCGTCAACACCGTCGTCGTACTGGGTAGCAACGGCGTCGGTCTCGGTGTCTAGCGAGAGAAGTGGGGGAAGAAACAATAAATATAATGGAAACAAATGCATGACGATGCATGACATGACAAAGCGTGATGCTAGGTGTGCCCTAACGCGGTACAAGGTGGTACCGGTGAAGGGGGGAAACATCCGGGAAAGTATCCCCGGTGTTTCGCGTTTTCGGGCAGAGGAGCCGGAGGGGGAAAGTTGCGAGTTCGATAGGTTAGGTATGTGTGGCGGATAAACGGGCTGCGTATTCAAATTCGTCTCGTCGTTCTGAGCAACTTTCATGTATAAAGTATTTTCATCCGAATTACGGATTATTTTATATGAATTTACAAAGATTAAAGCATTTTCTAAAAGTTTGGATTTATTTTAAATCGAGTTGACCAAGTCAACCTGACTAGTCAAATGAGGAGTGTGTGGCCCATATGTCATAGGAAGCAACTAAAATATTCTAGTTAATTAGATTAATTAGTCTAGGGGTCCACTTGTCATAGGCTACACCTAATAACAGAAATAAACCTACCTAATTAACTAAACTAATTAAGTACAAGGGGCCACTTGGCATATGCTAGTTTAGCTCCTAATCTCACCTACCACTAATTAACTAGTCCGGCCATTGGTGGTCAGCTCACGGCTGTGCACACTCACGCACAACACATGGGTGCTCTGCCCTGGCCAACAGCAATAGCAAATGGCAACAACGGGCAGCAGCAGGTAGCATCAGCAGCCAACGCAAAGGAGCAGCAGTAGCACAAAGCAAAGCAGCGGCAAAAGTAGCAGGAGGAGAGGCAAGCAAGCAATAGCTCAGACGCTAGTAGCTAAGAAGCAGCAGCAAGTAATCAGTAGCGGCATGCAGTAGAAACAGCAAAGCAGCAACAATGGCGGCGGCGCTAGATGCATCGGGAGCTGCAAAAGTGGGCAGCAGCAGTTCTAGGCAGAACAAGCAATGGCGGCAACGCCTATGGGCTTGGCCAGGCACAGGGGCGAACGAGGCCCGGGCGCGGCCTAGCGCGGCAGGGAGGCGAGGCGAGGCGCAGGCACAGGGTGGTCACGACGTGGGGGTGGGGCGGACGCGAGTCGCGTGGGCGCTGGCCGTGACGGACGACGGCTATGGCTACGGGCGGGATACGCGCTCCGACGATGGATCGAGACCGGGGCGAGAGGGAAACATGGGAGGAGCTCACATTGGTGCGGTAGTGAGGGTCGGCGGGCTCGGGGTTGCAGCGGATCGGCCGAATTGACGACGGCGGCCGTCGAGATGCAGAGGCGGAGAAGAGCGCGATGGCGACGCGCGAGGGCCTCCCGGCTTGGTCCAGTGGTTGAAGTCGACGGAGAAGAGGACGGCGCTGCCTCTAGACATCTCGTCGTCGCTCGGGGACGACCATGGCCATAAAGGCACAGCGACGACTTCGCTCGGGTTCGTGCTGTGAGGGAGAAGCTGCGCGAGAGGAAGAGGAGGAGAGCATCTAGGGTTCGTCTACGGGGTGAGGAGGGCCTTATACACCTCGGGGCTCATCGGATGATCGACACGGCGGCATCGGGCACATGGACGGGCAGCCAGACGCCACGCCATGGCGTTGTCTCCTTCTCTGGCAAGAGAAAGGAGAAAGGCCGGCCAGGTGGGCTGGGCCTGGAATAGGGGAAGTGAGAGGCCACGTGCTCAGGGGCTTTTCTCATTTCTTTTTATTTTTCTGATTTTACTTAAACCTTCTATGTTTTCTAATTAAGGTAGCTACTAAATGGTTTTTGAGAGATGTGATACTTTGCACATAAATCAAGCTCTATAATGTGGCACAAAAAGTTTCAGAGCAATTGAAAAGGTTTAAATATTTTTAGAAGTTGAAAAGGTCAATTGATATGCTGATGGACCACTTCATATTTTCCCAGGGATTATATGGTGAGTCAAACGATGTTGGTTTTATCATGACAAAGATCAGGGGGATTTATACTAAAATGTGAACATTTTAGTATTATAGTTTGGAGAAACAATATTTTGACTTGTCTTTTAATTTGAATGTGAGGTCGGTTTGGGACAAAGTGATGATTAACAAAATTTAATTATGATTACATGGCACCATTAACAGGAGTTTACTGTAGCTTGACACCCGGGATGTTACATAGCGTAAGTATTTCCCTCAGTTTTTGAGAACCAAGGTATCAATCCAGTAGGAGGTAACACGCAAGTATCCTAGTACCTACACAAACAAACAAGAACCTCGCAACCAACGCGATAAAGGGGTTGTCAATCCCTTCATGGTCATTTACGAAAGTGAGATCTGATAGAGATAATAAGATAAATATTTTTAGTATTTTTATGATATAGATTGGAAAATAAAGATTGCAAAATAAACAGTAATAGAAATAGCAATTTGATATGAAAATAATATGATGGAAGATAGACCCGGGGGCCATAGGTTTCACCAGTGGCTGCTCTCAAGATAGCAAATTCTATGGTGGGTGAACAAATTACTGTCAAGCAGTTGATAGAAATGTGAATAATTATGAGAATGTCTAGGCATGATCATGTATATAGGCATCACGTCTGCGACAAGTAGACCAAAACGGGTCTTGCATCTACTACTATTACTCCACACATCGGACGCTATCCAGCATGCATCTAGAGTATGAAGTTCATAAGAACAAAGTAACGCATTAGGAAAGATGACATGATGTAGAGGGATAAACTCAAGCAATATGATATAAACCCCATATTTTTATCCTCGATGGCAACAATATAATACGTGCCTTGCTGCCCCTGCTGTCAGTGGCAAAGAACACCGCAAGATTGAACCCAAAGCTAATCACTTCTCCCATTGCAAGAAAGATCAATCTAGTAGGCCAAACCAAACTGATAATTCGAAGAGACTTGCAAAGATATTTAAATCATGCCTAAAATATTTTAGAGAAGAATCAAATATTGTTCATAGATAATCTTGATCATAAACACACAATTCATCAGATCTCGACAAACACACCACAAAAAGAATTACATCGAATAGATCTCCAAGAGAATCAAGGAGAACTTTGTATTGAGATCCAAAGAGAGAGAATAAGCCATCTAGCTAATAACTATGGACCTGAAATTCTATGGTAAACTACTCACACATTATCGGAGAGGCTGTGGTGTTGATGTAGAAGCCCTCCGTGATCGATTCCCCCTCCGGCAGAGTGCCGGAAAAGGCCCCAAGATGGGATCTCACGGGTACAGAAGGTTGTGGCGGTGGAAATAGGGTTTCGTGGTGCTCCTCGATGTTTTCGGGGTATATGGGTATATATAGGAGGAAGAAGTACATCAGTGGAGCTGCGAGGAGCCCACGAGGGTGGGGGGCGCCTACCCCCTGGGCACGCCCTTGATACGTCTCCGTCGTATCTACTTTTCCAAACACTTTTGCCCGTGTTTTGGACTCTAACTTGCATGATTTGAATGGAACTAACCCGGACTGACGTTGTTTTCAGCAGAATTACCATGGTGTTATTTATGTGCAGAAACAAAAGTTCTCGGCATGACCTGAAACTTCACGGAACACCTTTTCGGAAAATATAAAAAATCCTTGAAAAAGAGGAAGACCAGGGGGCCCACCAGCTGTCCACGAGGGTGGGGGGCGCGCCTGCCCCCATAGGGCGCGCCCCTACCTCATGGGCCCCTTGGAGCTCCTCCGACCTCAACTCCAACTCTATATATTTGGTTTTGGGAGAAAAAAATCAGAGAGAAGAAATCATCGCGTTTTACGATACGGAGCCGCCGCCAAGCCCTAAAACTCTCGGGAGGGCTGATCTGGAGTCCGTTCGGGGCTCCGGAGAGGGGAATCCATCACCATCGTCATCATCAACCATCCTCCATCACCAATTTCATGATGCTCACCGCCGTGCGTGAGTAATTCCATCGTAGGCTTGCTGGACGGTGATGGGTTGGATGTGATCTATCATGTCATCGAGTAAGTTTTGTTAGGGTTTGATCCCTAGTATCCACTATGTTCTGAGATTGATCTTGCTATGGCTTTGCTATGCTTAATTCTTGTCACTAGGGCCCGAGTGCCATGATTTCAGATCTGAACCTATTATGTTTTCATCAATATACGAGAGTTCTTGATCCTATCTTGCAAGTCTATAGTCACGTATTATGTGTTATGATCCGTTAACCCTGAAGTGACAATAATCAGGATACTTACTGGTGATGACCATAGTTTGAGGAGTTCACGTATTCACTATGTGTTAATGCTTTGTTTCGGTACTCTATTAAAAGGAGGCCTTAATATCCCTTAGTTTCCGTAAGGACCCCGCTGCCACGGGAGGCTGGGACAAAAGATGTCATGCAAGTTCTTTTTCATAAGCACGTATGCCTATATTCGGAATACATGCCTACATTACATTGATGAACTGGAGCTAGTTCTGTGTCACCCTAGGTTATGACTGTTACATGATGAACCGCATCCGGCATAATTGTCCATCACTGATCCATTGCCTACGAGCTTTCCACATATTGTTCTTCGCTTATTTTCTTTTCCATTGCTATTGCTATCATCACCACAAAATACCAAAAACATTACTTTTGCTACCATTACCACTACTATCATATTACTTTGCTACTAAATACTTTGCTGCAGATATTAAGTTTCCAGGTGTGGTTGAATTGACAACTCAGCTGCTAATACTTGAGAATATTCTTTGGCTCCCCTTGTGTCGAATCAATAAATTTGGGTTGAATACTCTGCCCTCGAAAACTGTTGCGATCCCCTATACTTGTGGGTTATCAAGACTATTTTCTGGCGCCGTTGCCGGGGAGCACAACTCTATTCTTTGAGTCACTTGGGATTTATATCTGCTTATCATTATGAAGAACTTGAGAGATCCTAAAACCAAGATTTATCCCTCAACTACGAGGGGAGGTAAGGAACTACCATCTAGCTCTGCACTTGATTCACCTTCTGTTATGAGTAAGCTTACGACACCTAAACCTGCTTCTGCTATTTGTTCTGATATGTCGCATGTTATTGATGATGCCACTTCTGCTATGCATGATACTTATGATGAAACTACTTCTATGCTTGATACTACTGTGCCACTTAGTGAATTTCTTGATGAACAACTTGCTAGGGCTAGAGAGAATGAAAATATTGAATCTGATAATACTGATTAAAGTGATGATGAAGACTTGCCTCTTATTCCTAAAGGTCAATTATGTTTTTGGTAAAGAAGCTTCTTTAGCTATTTTAGCTTGCAAATATAGATACGAACTCAAGAGGTTATTAGCTAAATGGAATAAGCAATCTCTAAATGCTAGGATGAAACCTGGCCCTGCTTTTGCTACTTCACCTATCTGTGTTACTGATAAGGATTATGAATTCTCTGTTGATCCTGATATAATTACTTTGGTTGAATCTGATCCTTTCCATGGCTATGAATCTAAAACTGTTGTGGCACATCTTACTAAATTAAATGATATTGCTACCCTATTCACTAAAGATGAGAGAACATGCTACTTTTATATCCTTAAAATATTTCCGTTCTCATTAAAGGGTGATGCTAAGATATGGTTTAATTCTCTTGATCCTGGTTGTGTGCGTAGTCCCCAGGATATGATTTATTACTTCTCTGCTAAATATTTCCCTGCTCATAAGAAACAAGCTGCTTTAAGGGATATATATATAATTTTGTGCGAATTGAAGAAGACAGTCTCCCACAAGCTTGGGGGAGGCTTCTCAAATTACTTAATGCTTTGCCTGATCATCCTCTTAAGAAAAATGAAATACTTGATATCTTTTATAATGGACTAACCGATGCCTCCAGAGATTACCTGGATAGTTGTGCTAGTTCTGTTTTCAGGGAAAGAATACCGGATGAAGCTGAAATTCTATTGAATAATATGTTGAAAAATAAAAATAATTGGGCACCTCCTGAGCTAGTTCCCGAGCCTATTCCTAAACCAACTCCGAAGAAGAGAGGTATTCTATTTCTCAGTCCTGAAGATATGCAAGAGCCAAAGAAATCTATGAAAGAAAAAGGTATTAAAGCTGAAGATGTTAAGAATTTACTTCCTATTGAAGAAATACATGGTCTTAATTTACCGCCTGTTGAAGAAACATATGATCTTAATCCTTTACCTATTGAAGAAACTCGTGGTCTTGATAACCCGACATAGGTAGTAAAGGTAAATTCTCTCTATAGATATGATAAAGCTGAAATCCCATTTACTAAGTTTGCTAGCCCATGCTTAGATGAGTTTGATAAATTTATGGCTAAGCAAGAAGATTTTAATCCTTATTTTGGTAGACAATTGAAATACAATTCAGATATGCTTGAACACTTGGGTGATTATATGGCTAATGTTAAAGGTGACCTTAAACTTATTAGTAAACATGCTCATAGTTATTTGCTCAATGAATTGAATAGTAAGAATAATGATAATTCTATTAGAGTCATGACTAGAGGTGGTAGAATGACTCAGGAACCTTTGTATCCTGAAGGCCACCCTAAGAGAATTGAGCAAGATTCTCAGAGAAATAATGTGGATGCACCTAGTCCTTCTAATAGGAAGAAAAAGAAAAATGATAGGACTTTGCATGCTTCTAGTAAACCTATCGCTGAACCATCTGAGAATCCAAATGATATTTCTATTTCTGATGCTGAAACACAATCTGGTAATGAACCTGAAACTAGTGATAATGTTAATGATAATGTTCATGATGATGCTCAACCTAGCAATGATAATGATATAGAAATTGAACCTGTTGTTGATCTTGATAACCCACAATCAAAGAATCAACGTTATGATAAGAATGGCTTTGTTGCTAGGAAACACGGAAAGGAAAGAGAGCCTTGGATTCAGAAACCCATGCCTTTTCCTCCCAAACCATCCAAGAAAAAGGATGATGAGGACTTTGAGCGCTTTGCTGAAATGATTAGACCTATCTTTTTGCGTATGCGATTAACTAATATGCTCAAAATGAATCCTTATGCTAAGTATATGAAAGATATTGTTACAAATAAAAGAAAGATACCGGAAACTGAAATTTACACCATGCTTGCTAATTATACTTTTGAGGGTGGAATACCAAAGAAACTTGGAGATCCAAGAGTACCCACTATATCGTGCTCTATTAAGAGAAACTATGTTAAAACTGCTTTATGCGATCTTGGAGCCGGTGTTAGTGTTATGCCTCTCTCTTTATATCATAGACTTGATTTGAATAAGTTGACACCTACTGAAATATCTTTGCAAATGGCTGATAGATCAACTGCTATACCTGTCGGTATTTGTGAGGATGTGCCTATTGTAGTTGCAAACGTTACTATTTTAACAAACTTTGTTATTCTTGATATTCCCAAGGACGATAGTATGTCTATTATTGTTGGAAGACCCTTCTTTGAATACTGCAGGGGATGTTATTGATTGCACTAAAGGCAATGTCACTTTTCATGTTAATGGTAATGAGCATACGTTACACTTTCCGAGGAAACAACCTAAAGTTCATGGTATCAACTCTATTGGAAAAATTCCATCGATTATATTTGGAGGTTTTGAATTTCCTCTTCCTACTGTTAAAAAGAAATATGATATTCTTATTATTGGGGATGTGCATATCCCCGTTGAGGTAACAAAGTGTTATTCGAAACTTCTCTGGTTCCATGTTATTCGGAATGAGTTCGTTAACAAGACTTGATCAACCTTGTTTGTGGATTCCTTTTGATGAGCATGAGATGGATGAAACTAGAAGGCACAACCTTCTGTACCCCACTTTTACTTTCTGTTATTTATATTCAATAAAATAAAATAGTATTTTCTGTCTGTTATCTGATTATCCCTGCAATATAAAAATACCCCGAAAATGAAAGTTCTCCAAATGCCCTGAAATTTGAATATGACTTTTTCTGGAATATTTGAGAATATTTGGCACCGAGAACACAGCAGGGGGGTCATCCACCTGCCACGAGGGTGGAGGGCACGCCCTACCCCCGGGCGCGCCCCCTGCCTCGTGGGCCCACAGTGGCCCTCCTCCACCTATCCTTTCACCCACACACTCCTTATTCCTCCCACAAACATGAATAACCAGCTCAAACCCGAGTCCAAGCTCGTTTTGCTACCATTTTTGATCTCCTTGCTCAAATCACCTCTCATAAAACTGCTTGGGGAGATTGTTCCTTGGTATGTGACTCCTCCATTGGTCCAATTAGTTTTTGTTCTAGTGCTCTATTCATTGCAAATTTGTGCTTCCTAGGTGAGCATGCTCTTGAGCTTGCATGTCAAATTTATATGGTTCCAAGTAGTTTCGATGCATGATATAGGCTCTAGGCACTTGTAGGAGTAGTTGCTATCAATTTTGTTGAGTTTGGTTTACTTTTATTTTGAGGTTACTAAAAATTTCAGAATTTTTCAGAAAATAATGAAGAGACTTTTGAGGGGCTCATCGAGCCAAAGCTCGAAGGAAAAGACACCAAAGCCCAAATATAATCTGCCTCGCACCGCAGAGGTTCGGTCGTGTGAATGGCCTTCCGATGATTTCTTGAGAGCAGCCGGAATTTATGAATTGGCTAAGAATGTAGGCCTCACCGCTCTCCTCCACGACCAACGCGATCAATATCTCTTACTCACAAATATCTTTGTGCAAAACTTTCATTTCCATTCTAGGAGCTCACCACCTATGGTGGAGTTTTATTTATATGATGAGCATGAGGAGATGCCACTTTATGAGTTTTGTCGAGTTTGTTTGGTCCCTTTTGTGGGCACGACAGAGGAACCACATCGCAGCGATGTGGATGGGTTTATTGATATCATCACTGTAGGGGAAACGAGGAAGGTTTCCGACGCATGAATCACTAGCATACATTTTCCTGTTTTACGCTATATCACATTATTTGCTAGTTGTTACTTAATTGGTTGCGGAAACTGTGGAAACCTTAGTGTTCCTGATATTATTATTTTGCTCCATGGTTTATTCAGTGATAACTCTGTTAGTATGGGTGGCATCATTGCTAAAGTTAAGTTTGAACCGTACAAAGGGCCCCATATTTGGAGGCATCTATGCTTCACGCCTAGCTGCACATTTTAATATACCTATTAGGCATTATGAGAAGGAAGAAAAATTGCTGCTTCATGCTTATTTAGATTATAAGAGTATGGTGGCACATGATTTTATTGTTAAGAATAGGGAAGGAGAGCTTAAATACAAATTGTTCTTTGATAAACATCATCCTGAGACTATTACATCGCCTGCTCCTTCCTTGTTTGATTTATCTGCAGGCCAGTACCTTATTCCGTTAGAGGCTATTCATGCCTATTGGAACCCTACATCAGCCACAGAGCCAGAGCCGGAACCACAAGTTGATCCTCCACGACAGTCTAATTACCATTGGGATCCGGAAATGATTGCCAACCAGTGGCAGTCAGAGTCCTCTTCATCTCAGTACAACCCCAACTACTATTATGGATATCCGCCGGGCCAACCGTGGCCATAGAACAACTTAAGCCAAAAGCCTAAGCTTGGGGGAGTACGTATTTCTCACCGACATTATATTCATGTTCACACACTCATTGCTAGATGTCGGTGCTCATACTTTTTCATTGTATCATCCATGCTAGTTTATTTCCCTTTTTATGCTTTCTTCTTGCGTGTTTAATAAACCTTAAGAAAAACCAAAAAAATTAGTTGTAGCTTTTAATTAGTTTACTTTCCATGCTTGTAGTAGTAATTAAAAAGGAAAACCCAAAAAGATTTCCTGTTCTTCTTTTGCTTGTTGGGAGCTTTCCCGTGTAAATAGTTTTATTTCTTTTCTTTGGGGGTCGATAGGAGAAGACCATAATTAAATTGTTGAAGTGGCTCTTATATGCATTATTGTTGATCTGACAAAAGAACCCATATTGCCTTGTCTTCTCCTATTTATTGAATGCTTGCAGATTCCAGCTTAGTCCAATGCATGTGCACTATTATTATTATTCAGATCATTCGGTCGTGCAAGTGAAAGGAAATTATGACGATATATGATCGACTGACTGAGATGAGAAAAGATGGTATGAAATCGACCTCTCTTGTTTTTGTAAATATGATTAGTTCATAGTTCCTCATTCCGCCTATTATGAATAAACATGTTCGCAATGACAACTAGAGATCATAGTTTTTTGTGCCATGCTTGATTAGCTGGGAGCTTATAATGGTTTACCTTGCGTGCCAACATGCTATTAAAATGGTTATGATGTGGTATGATAGGGTGGTATCCTCCTATGAATGATTTAAGTGACTTGACTTGGCACATGTTCATGCATGTAGTTGAAACAAAATCAACATAGCCTTCACGACATTTATGTTCATGGTGGATTATATCCTACTCATGCTTACATTCGGTGTTGATTAATTTTAATGCATGTTCATGACTGTTGTCGCTCTCTAGCTGGTCGCTTCCCAGTCTTTTGCTAGCCATCACCTGTACTAAGCGGGAATACTGCTTGTGCATCCAATCCTATAAACCCCAAAGTTATTCCACATGAGTCCACCATACCTACCTATATACGGTATCTACCTGCCGTTCCAAGTAAATTAGTACGTGCCAAACTCTAAACCTTCAAATAAATATCCTGTTTTGTATGCTCGAATAGCTCATGTATCAACTAGGGATGTCTGTATCTTCCATGTTAGGCGGGTTATTCTCAAGAGGAGTGGACTCAGCTCCTCATTCACGAGAAAAATGGCTGGTCACCGGGATGCCCAGTCCCATGCTTTATACAAATCAAATCAAAATAATTGCAAACAAAACTCCCCTTGGGACTCTTGTTAGTTGGAGGCACTCATTGTTTCGAGCAAGCCATGGATTGATGCATGTTGGTGGAAGGGGGAGTATAAACTTTACCATTCTGTTTGGGAACCGCCTATAATGTGTGTGGCACAGAAGATATCACCATCTCTTGGTTGTTATGTTGACAATGAAAGTATACCGCTCAAAATATTATTCACCTCTGTTTCAAAACCGAGCTCTGGCACCTCTACAAATCCCTGCTTCCCTCTGCGAAGGGCCTATCTATTTACTTTCATGTTTAGTCATCATCCTCTTATTAAAAAGCACCAGTTGGAGATCACCGTTCTCATTTGCATTCATTACTATTAGTTTACATTGAGTATGACTTGACTGGATCTCTTTTACCATGAATTACAATGTCTAGTCAGTCCTTGATCTTTAAAGGTGCTCTACATTTATGTTTTGCGGTCTCAGAAAGGGCTAGCGAGATGCCATCTTGTTATATCATATTATGATTGTTTTGAGAAAGTGTTGTAATCCGAGATTTATTATTATTGCTCGCTAGTTGATTATGCCATTGATATGAGTAAATTTGAGACCTAAGCGTTATTGTGAATGTGGTTAGTCATAATCTTTGCTGAAAACTTGAATGTTGGCTTTACATATTTACAACAACAAGAGCAAACAGAGTGTGTAAAAGCTTTTCCTTATCACTTTCAGTTTATCAACTGAATTTCTTGAGGACAAGCAAAGGTTTAAGCTTGGGGGAGTTGATACGTCTCCGTCGTATCTACTTTTCCAAATACTTTTGCCCTTGTTTTGGACTCTAACTTGCATGATTTGAATGGAACTAACCTGGACTGACGCTGTTTTCAGCAGAATTACCATGGTGTTATTTATGTGCAGAAACAAAAGTTCTCGGAATGACCTGAAACTTCACGTAACACCTTTTCGGAAAATATAAAAAATCCTTGCAAAAGATCAAGACCAGGGGGCCCACTACCTGTCCACGAGGGTTGGGGCGCGCCTGCCCCCCTGGGGCACGCCCCCTACCTCGTGGGCCCCCTGGAGCTCCTCCGACCTCAACTCCGACTCTATATATTTGGTTTTGGGGAGAAAAAAATCAGAGAGAAGAAATCATCGCGTTTTACAATACGGAGCCGCCGCCAATCCCTAAAACCTCTCGGGGGGCTGATCTGGAGTCCGTTCGGGGCTCCGGAGAGGGGAATCCGTCGCCATCGTCATCATCAACCATCCTCCATCACCAATTTCATGATGCTCACCGCTGTGCGTGAGTAATTCCATCGTAGGCTTGCTAGACGGTGATGGGTTGGATGAGATCTATCATGTAATCGAGTTAGTTTTGTTAGGGTTTGATCCCTAGTATCCACTATGTTCTGAGATTGATGTTGCTATGACTTTGTGTGCTTAATGCTTGTCACTAGGGCCCGAGTGCCATGATTTCAGATCTGAACCTATTATATTTTCATCCATATATGAGAGTTCTTGAGCCTATCTTGCAAGTCCATAGTCACCTATTATGTGTTATCCGTTAACCCCGAAGTGACAATAATCGGGATACTTATCGGTGATGACCATAGTTTGAGGAGTTCATGTATTCACTATGTGTTAATGCTTTGTTCCGGTACTCTATTAAAAGGAGGCCTTCATATCCCTTAGTTTCCATAAGGACCCCGCTGCCACGGGAGGGTAGGACAAAAGATGCCATGCAAGTTCTTTTCCATACGCACGTATGACTATATTCGGAATACATGCCTACATTACATTGATGAACTGGAGCTAGTTCTGTGTCACCCTAGGTTGTGACTGTTACATGATGAACCGCATACGGCATAATTCTCCATCACTGATCCATTGCCTACGAGCTTTTCACATATTGTTCTTCGCTTATTTACTTTTTCGTTGCTATTGCTATCATCACTACAAAATACCAAAAACATTACTTTTGCTACCATTACCACTACTATCATATTACTTTGCTACTAAATACTTTGCTGCAGATATTAAGTTTCCAGGTGTGGTTGAATTGACAACTCAGCTGCTAATACTTGAGAATATTCTTTGGCTCCCCTTGTGTCGAATCAATAAATTTGGGTTGAATACTCTACCCTCGAAAATTGTTGCGATCCCCTATACTTGTGGGTTATCAGCCCTCCTGCCTCATGGCCTCCTTGCTTTTTTCTTGACGTCCACTCCAAGTCTCCCAGATCACGTTTGTTGCAAAAATAACTCTCCCGAGGGTTTCATTCGGTTTGGATTCCGTTTGATATTCCTTTTCTGCGAAACACTGAAATAGGCAAAAAAATAGCAATTTGCACTGGGCCTTTGGTTAGTAGGTTAGTCCCAAAACTAGTGTAAAAAGGTATATTAAATCCCATTAAACATCCAAAACCGATAATATAATAGCATGGAACAATCAAAAATTATAGATACGTTGGAGACGTATCATAACTATGCAAACAAGATCAAAAGCAAACAAACAAGCAAAACAAGAAAAAGGCAAACACAAAATATTTTTGTATTTTTGTAAAATCTTTTGAGAAGTGGGGGAGATGAAAATGAGAGGCACATGGAAAATAAAGTAAACGCAAGCAGGTGAAAGTTTATGCGTAGGAACTTGATAGATGTTGATGATGTCTCCCCGGCAACGACGCCAGAAATTCCTCCCGCTACTTGTGAGCTGCGTTGGGATTTCCCTGAAGAGGAGAGGATGATGCAGTATAGTAGAGAAAAGTATTTCCCTCAGTTATGAAACGAAGGTTATCAATCCAGTAGGAGAATGATACGTCTCCGTCGTATCTATAATTTTTGATTGTTCCATGCCAATATTCTACAACTTTCATATACTTTTGGCAACTTTTTATACTATTTTCGGGACTAACATATTGATCCAGTACCCAGTGCCAGTTCCTGTTTGTTGCATGTCTTTTGTTTTGCAGAAAATCCATATCAAACGGAGTCCAAACGGGATAAAAACAGACAGAGATTTTTTTTGGAATATATGTGATTTTTGGGAAGTGAAATCAACGCGAGACGATGCTCGAGGGGCCCGCGAGGAAGGGGGCGCCCCTGACCCTCGTGGCCACCCCGTAAGGCGGTTGGTGCCCTTCTTTCGTCGCAAGAAAGCTAATATCCGGATAGAGATCGTGTTAAAATTTCAGCCCAATCGGAGTTACGGATCTCCGGGAATATATGAAATGGTGAAAGGGTAGAATCCGAGAACGCAGAAACAGAGAGAGACAGAGAGACAGATCCAATCTCGGAGGGGCTCTCGCCCCTCCAATGCCATGGAGGCCATGGACCAGAGGGGAAACCCTTCTCCCATCTAGGGAGGAGGTCAAGGAAGAACAAGAAGAAGGAGGGGGGCTCTCTCCCCCTCTCTTCCGGTGGCACCGGAGTGCCACCGAGGGCCATCATCATCACCGCAATCTTCACCAACAACTTCACTGCCATCATCACCAACTCTCCCCCCTCTACGCAGCGGTGTAACCTCTCCCTTACCCGTTGTAATCTCTACTTAAACATGGTGGTCAACGCTATATATTATTTCCCAATGATGTTTGGCTATCCTATGATGTTTGAGTAGGTCCGTTTTGTCCTATGGGCTATTTGATGATCAAGATTGATTTGAGTTGCATGTTTTATTATTGGTGCTGTCCTATGGTGCTCTCCGTGTCATGCAAGCATGAGGGATCCCCGCTATAGGGTGTTGCAATACATTCATGATTCGCTTATAGTGGGTTGCGTGAGTGACTGATACACAAACCCGAGTAAGGGGGGTTGTTGCGTATGGGATAAAGAGGACTTGATGCTTTAGTGCTATGGTTGGGTTTTATCTTAATGATCTTTAGTAGTTGCGGATGCTTGCTAGAGTTCCAATCATAAGTGCATATGATCCAAGTAGAGAAAGTATGTTAGCTTATGCCTCTCCCTCATATAAAATTGCAATAATGATTACCGGTCTAGTTATCGATTGCCTAGGGACAAATAACTTTCTCGTAACAAAAAGATCTTTACTAAAACTAACTTAGTTGTGTATTTACCTAAACAGCCCCTACCTTTTATTTGCGTGCTCTTTATATTCTTGCAAACCTATCCAACAACACCTACAAAGTACTTCTAGTTTCATACTTGTTCTAGGTAAAGCGAACGTCAAGCGTGCGTAGAGTTGTATCGGTGGTCGATAGAACTTGAGGGAATATTTGTTCTACCTTTAGCTCCTCGTTGGGTTCGACACTCTGATTGAAAACTGTTGCGATCCCCTATACTTGTGTGTTATCAAGACCTTTTTCTGGCGTCGTTGCCGGGGAGCAATAACATGGGGTGAATATTCTCATGTGTGCTTGTTTGCTTTATCACTAAGTAATTTCTATTTGCTATTCTTAGTTGTTCTTTATCTTTAGTTATGGATATGGAACACGAAATACCAAAAAAATTAGGTGTCCTTTCTGCTCATGGAGATGGGGAACCTCCTAAAACCCTCGATGCTGGTTATGTGAAAGATATTATGTACTACTTTAATAATCCTGAGAAAACCCCATTCAATTATGTAATGGGAGTAACGTTGGATCAACGTGAATGCTTTAGGGATTACCGCTTGACACAAAAAGGGAAACTATTATGTGATCATATTCATATATTGAATTGGTATCCTAGGCAACTATGCTTGAGATATGATTATACTTGTTGCTCTAGGATGAAGGCTCCACACCTTCCCTTTTTATGCGAATTTAATGATAATAAAACCTTAGCTTCTTATGCTAATGGTATATATGATTACTATGATGTGGAACAAATAGAAGAATTTGTTGCTTTTATGGGTGCTTATGAAATTGAATCTGTGTTTAAAGAGTTTGAAGATTTTGATGATTCGTTTATAGACCTAAAAATTTAGCTATCCTCAAATATTGTTATGAGAATTATGAATACAATTACGAAATTAATGCACTTATTGAGAAAGTCTCCTCTGTCCAAGAAGAGACTAATATTTTGCAGGAATCTACGGAAGAAGAAGTTGATGAAACTATGAGCTCATTGGATGAAAAAGATGAGGAGGAGAGCAAAGAACAAAAGGAGGAAGAGCGGATTGATCACCCGTGCCCACCTTCTAACGAGAGTAACTCTTCAACTCATACATTGCTTAATTTCTCTTCATGCTTACCGAAGGATGATTGCTATGATGACTATTATGATCCCGTTGATTCTTTTGAAATATCCCTTTTTGATGATGCTTGCTATGCTTGTGGCCAAGATGCCAATATGAATTATGCTTATGGAGATGAACTTGCTATAGTTCCTTATGTTAAACATGAAATTGTTGCTATTGCACCCATGCATGATAGTCCTATTATCTTTTTGAATTCTCCCAACTACACTATATCAGAGAAGTTTACCCTTATTAAGGATTATATTGATGGGTTGCCTTATACCGTTGCACATGATGATTTTGATGAATATAATATGCATGTTCTTGCTTCTCCTACTTGCAATTATTATGAGGAACTATATCTCCACCTCTCTATGTTTCCCACAATATAAAATTGCAAGAAACTGTCTATACTATGCATTGGCCTTTACTATGTGTGCATGAATTGTTCTTTTATGACATGCCGATGCATAGGAAGATAGTTAGACTTCGTTGTTGCATGATATATGTTACTTTGTGCTCACTACTAAATTACAAATGATTATTAATTAAAATTGGCTTTCATATACCTTGGGATCCGGGTGGATTCATTACTTGAGCACTATATGCCTAGCTTAATGGCTTTAAAGAAAGCGCTGCCAGGGAGACAACTCACAAGTTTTAGAGAGTCATTTATTTCTGTTGAGTGCTTTTATATAGTTTAAAAACAACAAAAATAAAGAGGGGAACCCAAAACTTTTTCAAAAAGGAAAGTGAAAGTGAGAAAGACAAGCATTGTTGAAGTGGGAGAGCTCCTTGAACTTTGTTCATGCTCACGGCAACTTTGTGAATCTTGATTACAGAAACTTTTCAACAAAAATAATTATCCCCTTGTACAATTCCATTGTATTATAAAAATAATGTGCCAAGGTTTGCCTTTAGGATGTTTTAGATGCTTGTTGGTTTGTATGGTGCAGGACAGAAACTTTGGCTGTAGTGTGCGATTTTACATTTCTATATGGTATGTCAAATGGTTCTGATTCTTTTTGCAGTGTCTTTATATACAAATTTTTTATTTTTCCTAATTTTGGCAGATTTTTTCAAGTATCAGAAGTATGGTAAATGTTCAGATCATTACAGACTGTTCTGTTTTAGACAGATTCTGTTTTTGATGCATAGTTTGCTTGTTTTGATGAAACTCTCGATTTATATCAGTGGATTAAGCCATGGAAAAGTTATATTACAGTAGACACAATGCAAAAAAATATGAATTGGTTTTCAACAGTACTTAGAGTAGTGATTTTCTTTATTATACTAACGGATCTTACCGAGTTTTCTGTTGATGTTTTGTGTGGATGAAGTGTTCGATGATTGAGAAGGTCTCAATGTGAGAAGAAGGAAGAGAGGCAAGAGCTCAAGATTGGGGATGCCCGAGGCACCCCAAGTAAATATTCAAGGAGACTCAAGCGTCTAAGCTTGGGGATGCCCCGAAAGGCATCCCCTCTTTCTTCAACAAGTATCAGTATGTTTTTGGATTCGTTTCGTTCATGCGATATGTGCAATCTTGGAGCGTCTTGTGCATTTAGTTTTCATTGTTCTTTTATGCACCATGCTGGTATGAGATAGTCCTTGGTTGATTTATAGAATGCTCGACGCACTTCACTTATATCTTTTGAGTATGGCTTTATAGAATGCTTCATGTGCTTCACTTATATCATTTGAAGGTTGGATTGCCTGTTTCTCTTTACATAGAAAACCGCCATTTGTAGAATGCTCTTTTGCTTCACTTATATTTGTTAGAGCATGGGAATATCTTTTTAGAAAGAATTAAACTCTCTTGCTTCACTTATATCCATTTAGAGAGATGACAGGAACTGGTCATTCACATGGTTAGTCATAAAATCGTACATAAAACTTGTAGATCACTGAATATGATATGTTTGATTCCTTGCAATAGTTTTGCGATATAAAGATGGTGATATTAGAGTCATGCTAGTGGGTAGTTGTGGATTAGTAGAAATACTTGTGTTGAGGTTTGTGATTCCCGTTGCATGCATGTATGGTGAACCGTTATGTAACGAAGTCGGAGCATGAGGTATTTATTGTTTGTCTTCCTTATGAGTGGCGGTCGGGGACGAGCGATGGTCTTTTCCTACCAATCTATCCCCCTAGGAGCATCCGCGTAGTACTTTGTTTTGATGAGTAATAGATTTTTGCAATAAGTATGTGAGTTCTTTATGACTAATGTTGAGTCCATGGATTATACGCACTCTCACCCTTCCACCATTGCTAGCCTCTCTAGTATCGCGCAACTTTCGCCGGTACCTTAAACCCATCATATACCTTCCTCAAAACAGCCACCATACCAACCTATCATGGCATTTCCATAGCCATTCCGAGATATATTGCCATGCAACTTCCATCATCATCATATACATGACTTGAGCATTCATTGTCATATTGCTTTTCATGATCGTAAGATAGCTAGCATGACGTTTTTGATGTCATTGCTACGCTAGATCATTGCACATCCTGGTACACTGCCGGAGGCATTCATATAGAGTCATAACTTTGTTCTAGTATCGAGTTGTAAATATCGAGTTGTAAGTAAATAAAAGTGTTTTGATCATCATTATTAGAGCATTGCCCCAGTGAGAAAAGGATGATGGAGACTATGATTCCCCCACAAGTCGGGATGAGACTCCGGACGAAAAAAATAAAAAAGAGAGAAATGCTAGAAAAAAAGAGAAGGCCCAAAAAAATGAGAGAAAAAGAGAGAAGGGGCAATGTTACTATCCTTTTAGCACACTTGTGCTTCAAAGTAGCACCATGTTCTTTATATAGAGAGTCTCTTGAGTTATCACTTTCATATACTAGTGGGAATTTTCATTATAGAACTTGTCTTGTATATTCCGATGATGGGGTTCGTCAAACGCCTGAGGTCTTCATGAGCAAGCAAGTTGGATGCACACCCACTTAGTTTCAGTTTGAGTTTTCATACACTTATAGCTCTAGTGCATCCGTTGCATGGAAATACCTACTCACTCACATTTATATATATATTGATGGGCATCTCCATAGCCCGTTGATACGCCTAGTCGATGTGAGACTATATTCTCCTTTTTATCTTCTCGACAACCACCATTCTATTCCACATATAGTGCTATATCCATGGCTCACGCTCATGTATCGCGTGAAAATTGAAAAGGTTTGAGAACGTCAAAAGTATGAAACAATTGCTTGGCTTGTCATCGAGGTTGTGCATGATGTGAATATTTTGTGTGGTGAAGATGGAGCATAGCCAGACTATATGATTTTGTAGGGATAACTTTATTTGGCCATGTTATTTTGAAAATACATGATTGCTTTATTAGTAGGCTTGAAGTATTATTGTTTTTATGTTAAATGATAGACTATTGCTTTGAATAACTCGTATCTTAATATTCATGCCACGATTAGATATGTGATCAAGATTATGCTAGGTAGCATTCCCCATCAAAAATTATCTTTTTTACCATTTACCTCCTCGAGGACGAGAAGGAATTAAGCTTGGGGATGCTGATACATCTCCGTCATATCTACAATTTTTGATTGTTCCATGCCAATATTCTACAACTTTCATATAATTTTGGCAACTTTTTATACTATTTTTGGGACTAACATATTGATCCAGTGCCCAGTGCCAGTTCCTGTTTGTTGCATGTTTTTTGTTTCGCAGAAAATCCACATCAATCGGAGTCCAAACGGGATAAAAACGTACGGAGATTTTTTTGGAATATATGTGATTTTTGGGAAGTGAAATCAACGCGAGACGATGCTCGAGGGGCCCATGAGGCAGGGGGCGTGCCCCAGGGGGCAGGCGCGCCCCTGACCCTCGTGGCCACCCCGTAAGGCGGTTGGTGCCCTTCTTTTGCCTCAAAAAAGCTAATATCCGGATAGAGATCATGTTAAAATTTCAGCCCAATCGGAGTTACGGATCTCTGGGAATATAAGAAACGGTGAAAGTGTAGAATCTGAGAACGCAGAAACAGAGAGAGACAGAGAGACAGATCCAATCTCGGACGGGCTCTCGCCCCTCCCACGCCATGGAGGCCATGGAACAGAGGGGTAACCATTCTCCCATCAAGGGAGGAGGTCAAGGAAGAAGAAGAAGGAGGTGGGCTCTCTGCCCCTCGCTTCCGGTGGCACCGGAGTGCCACCGGGGGCCATCATCATCACCGGAATCTTCACCAACAACTTCACCGCCATCATCACCAACTCTTCCCCCCTCTAGGTAGTGGTGTAACCTCTCTCTTACCCGATGTAATCTCTACTTAAACATGGTGCTCAACGCTATATATTATTTTCCAATTATGTATGGCTATCCTATGATGTTTGAGTAGATCGGTTTTGTCCTATGGGCTATTTGATGATCAAGATTGATTTGAGTTGCATGTTTTATTATTGGTGCTGTCCTGTGGTGCTCTCCGTGTCGCGCAAGCGTGAGGGTTCCCTGCTGTAGGGTGTTGCAATACGTTGGTGATTCGCTTATAGTGGGTTGCGTGAGTGACTGAAACACAAACCCGAGTAAGGGGGGTTGTTGCGTATGGGATAAAGAGGACTTGATGCTTGAATGCTATGGTTGGGATTTACCTTAATGATCTTTAGTAGTTATAGATGCTTGCTAGAGTTCCAATCATAAGTGCATATGATCCAATTGGAGAAACTATGTTAGCTTATGCCTCTCCCTCATATAAAATTGCAATAATGATTACCGGTCTAGTTATCGATTGCCTAGGGACAAATAACTTTCTCGTAACAAAAAGCTCTTTACTAAAACTAACTTATTTGTGTCTTTACCTAAACAACCCCTACCTTTTATTTACGTCCTCTTTATATTCTTGCAAACCTATCCAACAACACCTAGAAAGTACTTCTAGTTTCATACTTGTTCTAGGTAAAGCGAACATCAAGCGTGCGTAGAGTTGTATCGGTGGTCGATAGAACTTGAGGGAATATTTGTTCTACCTTTAGCTCCTCGTTGGGTTCGACACTCTTACTTATCGAAAACTGTTGCGATCCCCTATACTTGTGGGTTATCAGAGAACCAAGCAACACTATGTAAACATCACCTGCACACAAACGAAAAATACTTGCAACCCAACATGTGGAGGGGTTGTCAATCCCTCAACAGTTATGAGCAAGATTGAATTGTATAAGTTTTGTTAGATAAATCTGACAAAAATAAAGAATAAAATTGCAGGAAGGTATTTTTGGTTTTGGTATATGAAAGAAAAGAGATCTAGGGGCCATAGTTTTCACTAGAGGCTTCTCTCAAGAAAATAGCATGAAGTGGGTAAACAAATTACTATTGCGCAACTGATAGAAAAGAAAATAATTATGACGATATCCAAGGCAATGATCATGTATATAGGCATCATGTCCAAGACAAGTAGACCAAAACGAGTCTGCATCTATTACTATTACTCCACACACCGACCGCTATCCACCATGCATCTAGTGTTGTAATTTCATGAAAGAACGGAGTAACGCCTTAAGCAAGATGACATGATGTAGACAAGATAAACTCATGTATGAAATAAATCCCATCTTGTTACCCTTAATATCAACGATACATGCATGTCATGTCTCTTTCTATCACTGAGATTGAGAATCACTAGATCAAACCCATCACAAAGCACCCCTTCCCATGGCAAGATAAATCAATCTAGTTGGCCAAACCAAACCAATAAATTGGAGAAGAAATACGAGGCTATAACAATCATGCATAAAAGAGTTCTGAGAAAACCCAAATAATATTCATGGATAGATCTAATCATAAACTCATAGTTCATCAGATCCCAAGAAACACACCACAAAAAGTTATTACATCAAATAGATCTCCAAGAACACCGGGGAGAACATTGTATGGAAGATAAAAAAGAGAGAAGAAAGCATCTAGCTACTAACTATGGGCCCGTAGGTCTGTGGTAAGCTACTCACGCATCATCGGAGGGGCAGCAACGATGATGAAGAACCCCTCTGAGATCGTTTCCCCCTCTGGCAGGGTGCCCGAAAAGGCCTCTAGATGGGATCTCATGGTTCTGGAACTTGCAACGGCGGAAATAGTATTTTGTGGACTCCCTCGTAGGTTTTGTGATTTTAGAGTATTTATAGAGGCGAAGGTAGGTCCAACGGAGGCTCATGGGTCCCACAACCCATGAGGGCACTAGAGACCCTGGCACGCCCTAGGGCTTAGTGGGCCACTCATTCGTCTTCTCGTTCCCTACAGAAGCTTCCAGGGTCTCTTATTGTTAGAAAAAATCTCCAAAAAGTTTCTTGCCATTTGGACTTCATTTGGTACTGATATTCTGCAAAGTCAAAAACAAGAAAAAAACAACAACTATCACTGGGCACTAAGTTAATAGGTTAGTCCCAAAAATGACATAAAGTTGGTTGTAAATGTATATAAAACATCCAAGATTGATAATATAATAGCATGGAACAATAAAAAATTATAGATACATTGGAGATGTATCAGGGTGCCAATATGAGATTTGATACAAAGATTTGAACACCAGAGATGAACTAGGGTTTGGAGATGAGATAGTGCTGGTGAACAATGTTTATGGAGACGATTCCTCCCAGTGTAATAGGAGTGTTGGTGATGATGATGGCTTCGATTTCCCCCTCCCGACGGGAAGTTTCCCCGATGGAATCACTCCGCCGGAGAGCAAAAGTGCTCCTTCCTAGGTTCTGCCTCGAGATGGCGGTGGCTCATCCTGAAAGTATTCTCTTGATTTTTTTTCTAGAGTAAATGGCTTCGAATAGTAGAAGATGGGCCTCGAGGGACCTATGAGGGCCCCACAAGCTCACATGGCTTGCCCTGGGGGGGCATCACCTGAGCTTGTGGTCCCCGGGTGAGTCTTCTCAAGTATATTCTTCTTTCAGTATTTTTGATATGTTCTAAAATAAATCTCCGTGAGTTTTCAAATCATTTGGAGCTCCAAAGAATAGCTATCCCTGATGTAACTCTTTTCAGATCTAGAATTCCAGCTGCCGACAACCTCCCTCTTGTGATATAACTTGTAATTTAAGGGAGAGAGGAGGCATTAGAATTGATCAAAAAGTGGAATATAACTCTAAAACAGTAAAAATAACAATATGAAATCATGAAGTAAAATAGATGTATCACAAGTGACAAGTAACTGGTGCGCCACTAGTAGGCCTTTTCCTAGTAGTGCTCGGATCGTCACGTCAAGCCGTTCTTTCGCCAGATCAGCGCCACTTCCAAGCACCCGGGGGCTCCGCCGGGTTGGGCCGCGCCCGAGGCCGACCTCACCTTCGACTTGGGGGATCATCCCTTCTCCACCGTTGGCTCGGGTGTGCTCCCAATGCTTTGCACACTACTAGGAAAAGGGCTATAGATGGAATTGACACTAATGGCGCACCAGACATGTGGTGCGCCATTACTATATACTAATGGCGCACCATGTGTTGGTGCGCCGTTAGTGTGCAAATACTAATGGCGCACCACATCCACGGTGCGCCATTAGTAAAAAAATAATTTTAATTTTTTTCAAAACTACTAATGGCGCACCGTGGGAGTGGTGCGCCATTAGTAGTTGAACTAGTAATGGCGCACCACATCCATGATGTGCCATTAGTAATTTTTTTTAATTTTTTCAAAACTACTAATGGCGCACTATGGGAGTGGTGCGCCATTACTAGTTGAACTAGTAATGGCGCACCATGACACGGTGCGCCGTTAGTAACTTGGCCCAAACATTCGCCCGAATGCACCCCCCCCGGACAGCCTTTTCAGTTTAAAAAAAATAAAAGAAAATGATAGAAATGTCAAAAAAATAAAAGAAAATAAGATTCCCATGTGATATGTGGTCTAGTTGTTAGCAAAATTTACAAACATGAATTTTCAACTTTTTTGCAAAATCTCTCAAGAATTTGTAAAAATCGGCATAACTTTTGCGTACGAACTCAGATCAAAAAGTTTTTTAATATGAAAAAGCATCTACTCGAAAAGTTACATCCGAATTAGTATCTTCCCGCCTTGAAAATTCAAAATAAATTAAAAAAATAAAAAAGTTAGTAATGGCGCACCTGTTCACGGTGCGCCATTACTATGCCATATATATGGCTGGGCGTGGTCCTCTCCTCCATACCTCTTCATTCTTCTCCTCCACTCCACCTCTCCTCCACTCCATCTCCTCCTCTCCTCCACTCCATTTTCCCTTCTCTCCTCCACCATACTACCCTCCTCTCCGGCGACTTCCTCCTCCTCGTCCTCTCCGGCGACCTCCTCCTCCTCCTCTCCGGCGACCTCCTCCTCCTCTCCAGCGACCTCCTCCTCCCTCCTCTCCTCCCCTCCCCTCCCCTCACGGTTTCTCCTCCCTCCTCTCCAGTGAGCTCCTCCTCCCTCCTCTCCGGTGAGCTCCTCCTCCCTCCTCTCCTCCCATTCCCTCATGGTTTCTCCTTCCTCCTCTCCGATGCTTCGGTGAACTCCTCTCCGGCGACCTCCTTCTCCTCTCCGGCGATGTAGGCGAGCGCCTCTCCGGTGACCTCCTCCTCCTCCTCTCCGGCGAACTCCTCTCCGGCAAAAGAACATGACAAAAGAACGTACAAGATCCAAAAACAGGAACAAAATTTGAAATAATATCGTGCCGAAAAACGAGCAAAAAAACCAGCAAAAAATGGGCAAAAAAATCATGATCCAGATCCAAATTCAAAATTCAAAAATAGCAATGGCGCACGGTGGGGGTTAGACGGTGCGCCACTACTATTTTCCCGCCTTCAAAATTCAAAAATACTAATGGCGCACCGTGGCCTATACTAATGGCGCACCAGTGGCCTATACTAATGGCGCACCGTGGCCTATACTAATGGCGCACCAGTGGTGCGCCATTAGTAAAAAATACTAGTGGCGTGATACTAATGGCGCACCAGTGATGCGCCATTAGTAGGCAAAACTGGTGCGCCATTAGTAGCCCTTTTCCTAGTAGTGGCACGCCCACCATCTGCAACGTGTTCGTCACCAAGACGCTCATCGATGGCGGCGCCGGCCTCAACATACTCTCCATCGAGGCATTGAGCCTTCTTCACGTACCGCTCGAGCGGCTCCGCCCTAGCAAGCCTTTCTCAGGGGTTGGTGGAGGCTCCACCCACTCCTGGGGCGGATACGCCTCCCCGTGACCTTCAGCACGCGTGAAAACTACCGCACTGAGCTGGTCGACTTCGACATCGCCCACATCAGCCTCCCGTACAATGCCATCCTCGGGTACCCGGCCCTGGCTCAGTTCATGGCGGGGACCCATCCGGCCTACAACCTCATGAAGATGCCCGGGAGCAAGGGTGTCCTCACTGTGGTTGGGGACATCAAGGAAGCCCTGATGACGCTCAAGCTCGCCCTCAAGACTGCCGTGACAGCGCAGCCCGCCGACGCGGATACCTCCAAGGCCAAGGGAGCCACACCAACCAAGAAGAAGCAGTTTTTCACTCAAGACAAGGCAGAAACCAAGCAAGTGCCAGTCGAGGAGGACGAGTCATCGGGGGCAACCTTTACCATAGGTGCAAACCTCGAGCCTGATCAGGAGGAGGCGCTGGTGAAGTTCTTGCGCGCAAACAAGGGAGTGTTCGCTTGGGAGCCCGAGCAGCTGGTAGGGGTCCCAAGAGGGGTAATAGAGCACCACCTGAAGGTGTGCCCCAACGTACGCCCTGTAAAGCAGAGGGCGAGGCGGCAGTCCACGAAGAAGCAAGCTTTCATCATCCAAGAGACCCGCAAGTTGGAGGCTGCGGGTATCATTCGCGAGGTTCGGTACCCTGAGTGGCTAGCAAACCCCGTCGCCGTGCCCAAGAAAGCAGGAAAGGAGTGCATGTGCATCGACTTCACCAACCTCAACAAGGCCTACCCTCAAGATCTGTTCCCTCTTCCACGCATCGACCAGATCGTCGACTCCACCACCGAGTGTGACTTGCTGTGCTTCCTGGATGCGTTCTCAGGATATCACCAGATCAAGATGGCGGTAGAAGATTTGGAGAAGACAGCCTTCCTGACCCCGTGTGGGGTGTACTGCTACACTTGCATGCCGTTGGGGCTGCACAACGCAGGCGCGACTCTTCCAGCGGCTCATGCACATCGCCTTGGGTCGACAACTCGGGAGAAATGCTAAAGCCAATGTCGACGACATCGTGGTGAAGTCTCGGGAGGCGAGGACCTTGATCCAAGACCTGGAGGAGACCTTTGAAAGCCTCCGCCAAGTGGATTTGCGACTCAACCCAGAGAAGTGCGTGTTTGGCGTCTCTTCTGGTAAGCTGCTGAGCTTCCTTGTGTCCCACAGGGGGATCGATGCTGTAACACCCCAAAAAAAAATTTGGCCTTGTTTTATTAAATTAAATTTTTTGCCAGGAATTAAAACTTTGATTTCTTTGGACTCCCTTTTGATTTTTTTTGAAACATTTCCTTTCTTATTATCATGGAGTTGTTCCCTAATGTGAAAACCTTTCAAATATGTTATTGGACTTGTTTAACCTCTCAAGAAAAACTTTTCTTTTATCAGTATAACTAATTACATAATTAATTTGCTTGATCTTTATTTTCTTAAAAAATGGTTTTCCAAGGTTATATGGCCATATTTGAACTACAACCATTTGATAAATTCACTTAAAATTCCAACCAAAATTTGGAGTTGTCGTGCGATATTTTTAAATCACTTTTATACAAAAATATCTTTTATTCATGAGATATTTTGAGCTCTGCATCAATTTTTCTTCTCTGGTCCAGAGTGCAATTTTGCACTACAACCCATTTAAATATTTCTTTCTCGCCTCCACCAAAATTATGGGATGTTGGTAGTAGCTTATGATTCAACTTTATGCAAAAACCCAGTGATGTTATTTGAAAGTTTTGAGTGAATCAACCTCATCTTCATTCTGGTCCAACATGATGGTTTGTACAGCAACCATATCCTTGCTTGCTCTTTAGCCCTTGAGCTTTCTCATGCTTGTAGTGCACCTTGCCAAACCCTTAAGTCCAGGAGAGTGGTCCCATTGGATGACTCTAAGTGCTTGAAATCATGCCCTTTTCTTTCTGTCAAAAACTGAAGTTTTGCAAAACTTGCACAAACAAGTATCTGCTTTTGGCAAACTAACTTCACCACCTTCTCATGCATCTAAAGAGACCACCATCAGGAGTTTTTGGCCACTCCAAGACCTGCCTAAGTGCCCTTAGAATTTTGTCAAACACCTTATGGGCATGATCAGTTTTGGCATGGGTTTGTGTTTGCTCTATGAACTTGATCCCCTGACCAAACCAGCCTGTCCAATGGTGTTTCCCTAGCCTATAGCCCCACCCTGCTAACCCTCTTGCGGTTTGGAACCCCCCAGCATGCCATGGCATTTCGTCGAGCACATTTCGTGCATGCTCTGGGCGCGAGCAGAGCACGCGTTTTGCATGTGCCGTGCCGAGCCAAAGCGTCGCGCCCCTGGCCTTGCCTGCTCTGCAGAGCCACGCCACTCGCTCTCCTCCTCACCACGTCACGCCAAGCAGGCCCTGGTGCCCTGCAGCACCACCGTCAGAGCCGCTTGGCGGCATACCCGCGGCCGCATCCGCCACTGGCATGGGCAGCACCGCCCAAACCACCACAGCGCGCCAGCATGCCTCTTTCGACAGTGTAGTGGTCGTCGTTAGCCCCTGGAGCTAGCCGGCCACCGCCACGTCGCCCTGCAGCACAGAGAGGCGGTTCACCGCCATTCTTATCCCCGGCGGCCGCAAACCGACTTGGACGTGCTATAAAGAGAGGTCCCCGAACTCCCTCAAGCACGCAGGCAACCTCAGGCCACCCCAATGGCGCTCCCCTAGCTCGCATTAGACCCAGGGAGGTTTTCTTCCCCGTCTCCGGCAACTCCTGCCGCCGCCACCGCCCCGGCCATTCCGGCACCTCTAGTATCTCCCCCTCTCCACTCTCCCGACCAGGAGCCTTCTCTTCCTCACGCGAACACTTCCCCCTACTCGATTTTGATCGGGAACCACCGTAGCCCCAAAACCACTCTGCTCCCGAAGCCCCTCCGCGGCGAAGCTCATCGCCGACGACTCTTTCCACCCCCGTCTACCCAGCGACCACCGGAAGGACCGCCTCGGTCTCGCGGATCCATCCAGACCCTCTGGAACCCGCGGGGAGCCGCCGTTCGCTGGCAACGATCGCCGTTGCCTCGCCTCTGTTCGGGCAGAGGAAGAGGAGGGAGGGATAGACCAGTCAAACCTGACCAGTGGGCCAGGCGGGCCCACTGTCAGTGACTCGCGTGCCGTCCACGCTGGAGTAAGTGGAAGCGTAAATCCAAAATATGCTTTCGACGTGTACGTGTTTATTCGAAACGTTTTCTTTTCTGTTTTATTTTAAATAACAAATTTTGACCTAAACTTTGACTAGCTGTAACTTTTTAAATAAAACTCCAAATGAGTTAAATCTTTTTCCTACCTCTCTCAAATATTATCTAGTTTATTTTAAGATTTATTTCAAAAAAATTCAGACAACTTTTTGGTACTGTTTTTGAAACTATATATTGATTCAAAAATATTTTGAATAGGATTTTTGGAGAGAGGAGAAAACTTTCAAAAGTTTTGGAGTGCACCCTGCCTTTCCACACCTTGAAGGCAAGCATTCTGAACCCCGGAATAATATTTTTGATGTATTAGATGACACGTTTATAACACCACCTTATTTCGGAGAACTCGTTATTTTATGTGGTGATACGATCATTTGCATGAATGCATACTAGTGATTTCCTTGCTATTGGAAATGAATATACTTGTGATGGTAATCACCCTCATGTGCCTTGCATGCATGCCGGAAAGGAATCCGGGAAAGCCTCTGCCTTGGGTAGGAGTGAGCTTGTCGCCGGTCCCCGTCGGGACAGTTATGTCCGGTATGGCATAGTAAGGTATAATGGGTGGTGATTTCGTCGGTTGAAATATATTTGATATACATGTCATGCAGGGAACTTATAAGCCTCCAGAGTCGGTCGTAGATCAAGTCTTGTTCCAGTAACCCCCATATTTGCCTCGTACTACCACTCGTCCCTACCGCAGGTAGGGTACGGTTCAGTAAGTCGTCAACCCCTTTCCAGCACACACCGTACAGAGAGGCCATGGTGGAAGATGTCGGTTGTAGCCGGTAGGCATGCCACCTGGTCAGGGGGCATGGGTGTTTCCGGTTGGGACCGAGAGGGGAGGCCACCCCTTAGAGCGCGCGATATAAATTTGATCCCATGCTACGCGAGGTTGTAGCCTCCCCACTTAGAGTTTTGCTTAACAAGTGTCGTGGGTGATTCCAGACACCGATGAGTTAAGCTGGTGTGTGCAAGTTAGGCGTGTTTTCAACTAAAAGGCCATAGACGGAATTAGTCCCGATGGACTAAAGGAATCCGTTACTCGTGGGTAAAGAGTACACCCTCTGCAGAGATTAAACCTATTCGAATAGCCGTGTCCATGGTTAAGGATTACAGTCGGGGATGAGTCAAGGGTTGGTCTTAGTGTCGGTCTTCGGAGGAGAAAATTGATAAAACCAGAACTTGGATGGTGACTTGTGAAGATTATGGTTATTATTATTTTGGACTAACCCATTACATCATTGAGTATCCCTGGGATGGTTCTACCTCCTGGATATTCATTGTGATTATTTGATTTATAAGCCCTTTATGTGGTGTCGCTGAGATGCCCGACTGTGGCATTGCTTGTTATTTATTTATTTTATAAGCCCTTTATGTGGTGTCGCTGAGACGCCTGACTGTGGCATTGCTTGTTATTTATTTATTTTATAAGCCATTTATGTGGTGTCGCTGAGACGCCCGACTGTGGCATTGCTTGTTATATATTTTTTACTTTATAAGCCCTTTAGGTGGTGTCGTTCAGACGCCCGACTGCGGCATTTTATTCCCCACTCCATTATTGCTTATTCATGTTGCATATAAACAACCTGCTTGCATGCATAAAAGATGTTTTATTTATGACTGACGATGTGATCATAGAATTTTTTTCAGTGCATGATTATCAATTATATTATCCCAGTGTTCATAATGTTTGCGAGTACATTCAAAGTACTCAATGGCTTGTCCCTGGCTATTGTCTTGGCCAGATTTCTGCTTGGAGAGGAGTGTTGCGGTGACAGCCCCGGAAACTAAGCAACGGTGATAGCAGCCTCGCGAAGATAGGAGTTGACCTGGTCAGCTATTCCTGTGGGAAATGGAGTCACATAGACACGGACGACTCACAAACCGCTTCCGCCATCGACCACTAGAAACCCAATTGTTGTACTCACAGGCCAGAATGGTCTTGTACTACATATTTTGTATTTTTGCTTGGAATTTCTGTATCAAGTTGGTGCCTCATCAGCTAACAGTAATCCTGGGGCTGGTGAGCACGACGGCCATTTTCTGGAAATCAATGTTTGGAAAAAATGGGTCGTGACAGACTTGGTATCAGAGCCAGGCTGACCATTGGCTAATCCTATCTTAGGCGGGTCTATAAACTTAGGCAAACCAACCCACCAAACCATAACCAAACCCCAGCCAAGCTTCTCGTGCAAGATAGCCCCACAGTGACCCGACACCTTTTGGCAGTCGGTGCCCAACCTATCAACCTAAACTGTCGCTCATGCGCCGGTGACCGGCCCCTAAATAGTCCTTTCTCGCAAACGTGCGAAGGAAGACTCCGTCCCCTTTTCCTATAAAAAGGGGCACGCTAGCCCAAGACAGCACAGCACAGCCTCTACCCCAAACCAAGCTACAATGCCTGGCCCTGTCGTGCACAATGAGACCACGGCAACCAACCTTGGAGGCTTTGTGACCATACTCGCAAACCTCACCCGTCGTGCCTATGCGTTAAGAGCCCCCAGAATATGTTGTGTACCAGGGACCCATGAGCGGTGAGAACCGTCAATTCTGGGCCACTGTAAACATCTACAGTAGGGGTCTAGCACCCGAACGCCCATACAGGTTCACCGGAAGAACGACTTCCTTGATCCACAAGCCATCCAACTAGCTGCTCGAGAAGCTATAGTTCATCTCCGACACTTGTCGCCCAGAGTTAACTGTCGCTCGTTCCACTACTACCCCAGACGTGAAGGGTATGGTAGACCACCCCAAGTTGCCAACGGAGATCACGAGACAGATCCTGCATTGTTGCACCTAGTGCGCTATGTAAGTGCACTAGAGGAACTGTGCGATCAAATCACTATTGATCTAATCGCAGCTCGTGGAGAGCTGGTTCGTCGAGCCCCGGCGAGAGAAGAGAACGAGCCCAACGCCGAGAACCCAGTCGTGCTGTTTGGACACCCGATCGAGTCCCTGAGGCCTGCCCCAGCCATCGGCCAAGGTGCTGCGATAACCCCAGAAGTGCTTCGTCGCATATTGGGAGCACACTCCAACGGGGTTGTGGCCAACAATCCCCGAGATGGTCCTCATCGCTACCCCGAGCCTGCAGCCCCTCAACCCACTCCAGCTAATTCCGACGGCGAGACCCGTGGAGAAGCCTCAACATCCACAAGGCACGCCCGCTTGGATGTAAACGAGGTAGACTAAGTCACCCGAGTCGTATCGAGTCCCAGTGTACCCTCGCTTTGTAATCGTGTGGCCTTGTAATTAAATGCCGCCTGTTGTCGTGCCTCTGTTTTAATAGTAGCCTTGCCTGGATACGCCAGTATGCAGTATAAGATTTCTATCCCAGACACAGTTACCAAAAACCTCCCCGACAACCCCCACAGTAACACATCACTATAGTGAAAGGTGTGAATCTGTGGCTCAACGCCGACCATTGGAACAGAGCTGAAAATTTTCTTTACCATTCACCACGGTAAAAATGACCCAGCTCCGGTGCTATAAAAAGGCCACCGCGTGACCTTGCCAAGCACCTCTCACCTTGTGCACCACCCTCACAACCATTTCTTGCCATGTCGACCCCCAGCATTTACCTGAGAACCCCAGATGCAACCCCGGGTAGTTTTGTCATGATATTGTGGGATTTTACCTGCAGTACCATGGGCGCTACCCAGCCACCCCAGTACGAGTTGTTCAAATCAAGAATCACCCCTTCCACCTCGAGATATTGGACAGCAATACACATCCCTCCCGTAAACTCAAACCAAGATCCAACGGAGGTCTCCTTCGTGGGGAAATCTATGCCAACCCCACATATGGCCATAGAAGTTGTTGCATACGAAGCGCTTGCTCGCCTTCGATTCGCGGTACCCTATGCCAGCGAACGAGGGTATTATTACTTCCCGAGCCGTGCAGCACCCGGAGGAGTGACATCTTTTTCCGGTGGACGAATTGAGAGAGACCCAGTCCTGGCCAACCTTGTCTAGTATGTCATCGCTCAAGAGCGTTTAACCCAACGCGTGATGGGTTATCTCCAGAGCCTCGCAGATTTAAATCCTCAGATCGCCATCGGCAGAGCACTAAGGCCCGACCAGGAGAGACACATGCATCGACTGGTCAATCCACTTCCCCCAATAGAAGAGGAGTGTATCCCAGTACCAGAGACGTTTTCTAGGGACCCCGTCCAATTACCGTTTCCATTTTAGACGTCGCTGCGGTGTTCATTATTGCAACATTTATTTATGTGTGTGACTTATGCGTGATACCCTGAGTTTGTACGACGAGTCAATTATTTGGCTTCTACTAATGTGTGTAGTTTTTGTTGTGGTTTATGCTCCTTTAAATTAACTGTTTTTCCCACGCAAAATCCTGGAGTGAGATTTCTTTTCCCTAAGTTGCTACATCTGCACCTTCTCACGGCGTGGATTAATTAATTTGACAGAGCACCACGGCAGCAGATTCAAAACCATAATCATTCGAACAAATACACTGTTTGCAAAACTTTGCAACGGTGTTACATCTAGCTAATCACCCCCTAACAACAGTTAGCACCCGGAACACCCCATCTACTCCTCGCGATCACCACCACCGCGGAGAGCCAACACCCGAGCAGTAGCGTCGCGACGATTGTCGAGGATCATCGCGCACAGGAGCACGGAGAGCCCCAACAGTGTCTCCACCCCTCCGCATATCAGGATCGCAAACCAGTCTGGCATCGCCTCCGCCATTAGAGCCTAACCCGAGCTTTTGTAAGCAGTAATGGAGGAAGAAGGAGGAGGAGAAGTGAGGCCAGGTGTGAGGACGAAGGGAGGGGCACCCCGACCGTTTTATAGCTCGAGCTCGGTGTATTGTGGGCGAAGTCCACCAACGCCGCTCGTCGCCGATCGCCGGTGTTCGGAGACAAATCCGCGAGCAGTGCCGACAGCGCGCTGGCCCGCGAGGTGAGTGCACACTGCACCGGTAGCTAGCACGCCACGCACTACCGCGGTACGGCCTAGATGCCCTACGCGCTAGGCGTCGCCGGTGGAGAAAGCGCGGGAAAGCGCGCGGGAGAGAGGAAGAAGAGAGAACCAGAGGGAGAAGAAGAGGCTGACAGTGAGCCCCGGGTCCACCTGTCGGCCAGAGAGAGCACTGTGCTCTCGGGTACGACCAGCGTATATTTAAATTTAGAAGTTATTCTAAATTTGTATCCAGCGTAGAAATCTCACGTTTTTGTCCCGAACCATAGATTTTTCCATGCAGCACCAGTATTCACACTGTGGTTTTTCACCACTTATTGCCCTCTCACTGTAGCCACATTTTTATTGCGTATAGTTTTTCTTAAAACAACTTTGAACAAATCTCGAGGACGAGATTTTTCTTAAGGGGGGTGGTGTTGTGACACCCCAAAAAAAATTTTTTGGCCTTGTTTTATTAAATTAAATTTTTTGCCAGGAATTAAAACTTTGATTTTTTTGGACTCCCTTTTGATTTTTTTTGAAACATTTCCTTTCTTATTATCATGGAGTTGTTCCCTAAAGTGAAAACCTTACAAATATGTTATTGGACTTGTTTAACCTCTCAAGAAAAACTTTTGTTTTATCAGTATAACTAATTACATAATTAATTTGCTTGATCTTTATTTTCTTGAAAAATGGTTTTCCAAGGTTATATGGCCATATTTGAACTACAACCATTTGATAAATTCACTTAAAATTCCAACCAAAATTTGGAGTTGTCATGTGATATTTTTAAATCACTTTTATACAAAAATATCTTTTATTCATGAGATATTTTGAGCTCTGCATCAATTTTTCTTCTCTGGTCCAGAGTGCAATTTTGCACTACAACCCATTTAAATATTTCTTTCTGGCCTCCACCAAAATTATGGGATGTTGGTAGTAGCATATGATTCAACTTTATGCAGAAACCCAGTGATGTTATTTGCAAGTTTTGAGTGAATCAACCTCATCTTCATTCTGGTCCAACATGATGGTTTGTACAGCAACCATATCCTTGCTTGCTCTTTGGCCCTTAAGCTTTCTCATGCTTGTAGTGCACCTTGCCAAACCCTTAAGTCCAGGAGAGTGGTCCCATTGGATGACTCTAAGTGCTTGAAATCATGCCCTTTTCTTTCTGTCCAAAACTGAAGTTTTGCAAAACTTGCACTAACAACTATCTGCTTTTGGCAAACTAACTTCACCACCTTCTCATGCATCTAAAGAGACCACCATCAGGAGTTTTTGGCCACTCCAAGACCTGCTTAAGTGCCCTTAGCATTTTGTCAAACACCTTATGGGCATGATCAGTTTTGACATGGGTTTGTGTTTGCTGTATGAACTTGATCCCCTGACCAAACCAGCCTGTCCAATGGTGTTTCCCTAGCCTATAGCCCCACCCTGCTAACCCTCTTGCGGTTTGGAACCCCCCAGCATGCCATGGCATTTCGTCGAGTACGTTTCGTGCATGCTCTGGGCGCGAGCAGAGCACGCGTTTTGCACGTGCCGTGCCGAGCCGACGCGTCGCGCCCCTGGCCTTGCCCGCTCTGCAGAGCCACGCCACTCGCTCTCCTCCTCACCACATCACGCCAAGCAGGCCCTGGTGCCCTGCATCACCGCCATCAGAGCCGCTTGGCGGCATGCCCGCGGCCGCATCCGCCACCGCCATGGGCAGCACCGCCAAAACCACCACAGCGCACCAGCTCGCCTCTTTCGACAGTGTAGTGGTCGTCGTTAGCCCCTAGAGCTAGCCAGCCACCGCCACGTCGCCCTGCAGCACCGAGAGGCGGTTCACCGCTGTTCTTATCCCCGGCCGCCACAAACCGACTTGGACGTGCTATAAAGAGAGGTCCCCGAACTCCCCCGAGCACGCAGGCAACCTCAAGCCACCCCAATGGCGCTCCCCTAGCTCGCATTCGACCCACGGAGGTTTTCTTCCCCATCTCCGGCAACTCCTGCCGCCGCCACCACCCCGGCCATTCCGGCACCTCTAGTACCTCCCCCTCTCCACTCTCTCCACCAGGAGCCTTCTCTTCCTCCCGCGAACACTTCCCCCTACTCGATTTTGATCGGGAACCACCGTAGCCCCAAAACCACTCTGCTCCCGAAGCCCCCTCCGCCGCGAAGCTCACCGCAGATGACTCATTCCACCCCCGTCTACCCAGCGACCACCGGAAGGACAACCTCCGTCTCGCGGATCCATCCAGACCCTCTAGAACCCGCGGGGAGCCGCCGTTCGCCGGCGACGATCGCCGTTGCCTCGCCTTCGTTCGGGCAGAGGAAGAGGAGGGAGGGATAGACCAGTCAAACCTGACCAGTGGGCCAGGCAGGCCCACTGTCAGTGACTCGCGCGCCTCCACGCTGGAGTAAGTGGAAGCATAAATCCAAAATACGCTTTCGACGTGTACGTGTTTATTCGAAACGTTTTCTTTTCTGTTTTATTTTAATTAACAGATTTTGACCTAAACTTTGACTAGCTGTAACTTTTTAAATAAAACTCCAAATGAGTTGATTCTTTTTCCTACCTCTCTCAAATATTATCTATTTTATTTTAAGATTTATTTCACAAAAATTCAGACAACTTTTTGGTACTGTTTTTGAAACTATATATTGATTCAAAAATATTTTGAATAGGATTTTTGGAGAGAGGAGAAAACTTTCAAAAGTTTTGGAGTGCACCCTGCCTTTCCACACCTTGAAGGCAAGCATTCTGAACCCCGGAATATTATTTTTGATGTATTAGATGACACATTTATAACACCACCTTATTTCGGAGAACTCGTTATTTTATGTGGTGATACGATCATTTGCATGAATGCATACTAGTGATTTCCTTGCTGTTGGAAATGAATATACTTGTGATGGTAATCACCCTCATGTGCCTTGCATGCATGCCGGAAAGGAATCCGGGAAAGCCTCTGCCTTGGGTAGGAGTGAGCTTGTCGCCGGTCCCCGCCGGGACGATTATGTCCGGTATGGCATAGTAAGGTATAATCGGTGGTGATTTCGTCGGTTGAAATATATTTGATATACATGTCATGCAGGGAACTTATAAGCCTCCAGAGTCGGCCTTAGATCGAGTCTTGTTCCAGTAACCCCCATATTTGCCTCGTACTACCACTCGTCCCTGCTGCAGGTAGGGTACGGTTCAGTAAGTCGTCAACCCCTTTCCAGCACACACCGTACAGAGAGGCCATGGTGGAAGATGTCGGTTGTAGCCGGTAGGCATGCCACCTGGTCAGGGGGCATGGGTGTTTCCGGTTGGGACCGAGAGGGGAGGCCACCCCTTAGAGCACGCGATATAAATTTGATCCCATGCTACGCGAGGTTGTAGCCTCCCCACTTAGAGTTTTGCTTAACAAGTGTCGTGGGTGATTCCAGACACCGATGAGTTAAGCTGGTGTGTGCAAGTTAGGCGTGTTTTCATCTAAAAGGCCGTAGACGGATTTAGTCCCGATGGACTAAAGGAATCCGTTACTCGTGGGTAAAGAGTACACCCTCTGCAGAGATTAAACCTATTCGAATAGCCGTGTCCATGGTTAAGGATTACAGTCTGGGATGGGTCAAGCGTTGGTCTTAGTGTCGGTCTTCGGAGGAGAAAATTGATAAAACCAGAACTTGGATTGTGACTTGTGAAGATTATGGTTATTATTATTTTGGACTAACCCATTACATCGTTGAGTATCCCTGGGACGGTTCTACCTCCTGGATATTCATTGTGATTATTTGATTTATAAGCCCTTTATGTGGTGTCACTGAGACGCCCGACTGTGGCATTGCTTGTTATTTATTTATTTTATAAGCCCTTTATGTGGTGTCGCTGAGACGCCCGACTGTGGCATTGCTTGTTATATATATTTTTACTTTATAAGCCCTTTAGGTGGTGTCGTTCAGATGCCCGACTGCGGCATTTTATTCCCCACTCCATTATTTCTTATTCATGTTGCATATAAACAACCTGCTTGCATGCATAAAAGATGTTTTATTTATGACTGACGATGTGATCATAGAATTTTTTTCAGTGCATGATTATCAATTATATTATCCCAGTGTTCATAATGTTTGCGAGTACATTCAAAGTACTCACTGGCTTGTCCCTGGCTATTGTCTTGGCCAGATTTCTGCTTGGAGAGGAGCGTTGCGGTGACAGCCCCGGAAACTAAGCAACGGTGATAGCAGCCTCGCGAAATAGGAGTTGACCTGGTCAGCTGTTCCTGTGGAAAATGGAGTCACATAGACACGGACGACTCACAAACCGCTTCCGCCATCGACCACTAGAAACCCAATTGTTGTACTCACAGGCCAGAATGGTCTTGTACTACATATTTTGTATTTTTGCTTGGAATTTCTGTATCAAGATGGTGCCTCATCAGCTAACAGTAATCCTGGGGCTGGTGAGCACGACGGCCATTTTCTGGAAATCAATGTCTGGAAAAATCGGGTTGTGACAGAGGCCAACCCAAAGAAGGTCAAGGCCATTGAAGACATGAGTCCACCGTCGACCCTCAAGGAAATGGAAAAGCTTGCTGGATGGGTGACTGCGTTGGGACACTTCATTTCCATGCTGGGAAAGCGCGCCCTACCCTTCTTCAAGCTGATGAAGAAGAAGGCCCATTCGAGTGGACCCGGAGGCCGACCGAGCATTTCAAGACCTCAAGAGATACCTGACCAGCCCCTAGTGCTGGTGGCGCCGCGACCTCTCAAGCCCCTAGTGCTTTATCTTGCCTCCACTCCCCACTCCGCCAGTGCGGCTCTAGTGGCGGTTCGGGAAGAACACCAAGCCAAGGGCGCATTGCGGCGAGCTACGTCCCTAGCAGTGACGACGCAAGACCAGGACGGCGCCGCAAGGGCCGCAGCAGCGACAACAGATCATCAAGCTCAGCAGGACGACGCCCCCGAACCCACAAAGGCCCCGACAAGCGATCAAGCATTGGGGGATCCACCGCCTCAGGAGGCACCCCAACTCCCGGAAGGCGCAAGCCTCATCAGTGCACCTGTCCTCATCGATCACCTGGTATTTTTCGTCAGCACGGTGTTGCGGGATACAAGAGCATGGTACCCCATGCCTCAGAAGCTCCTACTCGCGCTCCTGGTGGCCTCACGTAAGCTGCGACACTACTTTCAAGGCCACCCCATCAAGGTCGTCTCGTCCTACCCATTGGAGAGGGTGCTCAGGAGCCCCAACTCCGCCGGGAGGGTCATCGAGTGGAACATCGAGCTGCAGGCATTCAAGTTGGAGTTCAGCACCACCAGGGTGTTGGGGAATGTAGCAATAATTCAAAATTTTCCTACGTGTCACCAAGATCTATCTATGGAGAGACCTGCAATGAGGGGAAGGAGAGTGCATCTACATACCCTTGTAGATCGCTAAGCGGAAGCATTCAAGAGAACGGGGTTGATGGAGTCGTACTCGTCGTGATCCAAATCACCGATGATCCTAGTGCCGAACGGACGGCACCTCCGCGTTCAACACACGTACAGCCCGGTGACGTCTCCCATGCCTTGATCCAGCAAGGAGAGAGGGAGAGGTTGAGGAAGACTCCATCCAGCAGCAGCACAACGGCGTGGTGGTGATGGAGGAGCGTGGCAATCCTGCAGGGCTTCGCCACGCACCGCGAGATATGAGGAGAAAGAGAGGGAGGGCTGCACCAACAGGCAGAGATCAGATCGCGTGTTATGGGCAGCCCCAGGCCTCACTATATATAGGGGAGAGGGAGGAGGGTGCGCCCCCTCTAGGGTTCCCACCCCTAGAGGGGCGGCAGCCCTAGATGGGCCTTGGGGTGGCGGCCAAGGGAGGATTCCCTCCCCCCAAAGGCACCTAGGAGGTGCCTTCCCCTCCTAGGACTCTTCCTTTTAGGGTTTCCCCACACTAGGCACATGGGCCCTAGGGGAAAGTGGCGCCCCAACACACTTTGGGCTGGATACCTTCCCACTTCAGCCCATGGGACCCTCCGGGATAGGTGGCCCCACCCGGTGGACCACCGGGACCCTTCCGATGGTCCCGGTACAATACCGATGACCCCGAAACTTGTCCCGATGTCCGAAATAGGACTTCCCATATATAAATCTTTTCCTCCGAACCATTCTGGAACTCCTCGTGACGTCCGGGATCTCATCCGGGACTCCGAACAACATTCGGTAACCACATACAAACTTCCTTTATAACCCTAGCGTCATCGAACCTTAAGTGTGTAGACCCTACGGGTTCGGGAGACATGCAGACATGACCGAGACATTCTCCGGTCAATAACCAACAGCGGGATCTGGATACCCATGTTGGCTCCCACATGTTCCACGATGATCTCATCGGATGAACCACGATGTCAAGGACTTAATCAATCCCGTATACAATTCCCTTTGTCTAGCGGTATTGTACTTGCCCGAGATTCGATCGTCGGTATACCAATACCTTGTTCAATCTCGTTACCGGCAAGTCACTTTACTCGTTCCGTAACACATCATCCCATGATCAACTCCTTGATCACATTGTGCACATTATGATGATGTCCTACCGAGTGGGCCCAGAGATACCTCTCCGTCGCATGGAGTGACAAATCCCAGTCTCGATTCGTGCCAACCCAACAGACACTTTTGGAGATACCTGTAGTGCACCTTTATAGTCACCCAGTTACGTTGTGACGTTTGGTACACCCAAAGCATTCCTACGGTATCCGGGAGTTGTACAATCTCATGGTCTTAGGAAATGATACTTGACATTAGAAAAGCTTTAGCATACGAACTACACGATCTTTGTGCTAGGCTTAGGATTGGGTCTTGTCCATCACATCATTCTCCTAATGATGTGATCCCGTTATCAATGACATCCAATGTCCATGGTCAGGAAACCGTAACCATCTATTGATCAACGAGCTAGTCAACTAGAGGCTTACTAGGGACATGGTGTTGTCTATGTATCCACACATGTATCTGAGTTTCCTATCAATACAATTCTAGCATGGATAATAAACGATTATCATGAACAAGGAAATATAATAATAACTAATTTATTATTGCCTCTAGGGCATATTTCCAACAGTCTCCCACTTGCACTAGAGTCAATAATCTAGTTCACATCGCCATGTGATTAACACTCAAGGTCACATCCCCATGTGACTAACACCCAAAGAGTTTACTAGAGTCAATAATCTAGTTCACATTACCATGTGATTAATACTCGATGAGTTCTGGGTTTGATCATGTTATGCTTGTGAGAGATGTTGTAGTCAACGGGTCTAAATCTTTCACATCCGTATGTACTTCGCAAATCTCTATGTCATCTTGTAGATGCAGCTACTACGCTATATTTGGAGCCATTTCAAATAACTGTTCTACATGGAGCTATTCTAAATTGTTGCTCCATTATACGTATCCGGTATCTCTACTCAGAGCTATCCGGATAGGTGTTAAGCTTGCATCGACGTAACTCTTTACGTCGAACTCTTTATCACCTCCATAACCGAGAAACATATCCTTATTCCTCTAAGGATAATTTAGACCGCTATCTGGTGATCTACTCTTAGATTACCTTTATACCCTCTTGCCAGATATGTGGCAAGTCACACTTCAGGTGCGGTACACAACATACCATACTATAGAGCCTATGTCTTAAGCATAGGGGACGACCTTCATCCTTTCTCTCTATTCTGCCGTGGTCGAGCTTTAAGTCTTAACTTCATACCTTACAACTCAGGCAAGAACTCCTTCTTTGACTGATCCATCTTGAACACCTTCAAGATCATGTCAAGGTATGTGCTCATTTGAAAGTACCATTAAGCGTTTTGATCTATCCTTATAGATCTTGATGCTCAATGTTCAAGTAGCTTGATCCAGGCTTTCCATTGAAAAACACTTTCCAAATAACCCTATATGCTTTCCAGAAATTCTACGTCATTTCTGATCCATAATATGTCAACAACATATACTCATCAGAAATTCTATAATGCTCCCACTCACTTCTTTGGAAATACAAGTTTCTCATAAACTTTGTATAAACCCAAAATCTTTGATTATCATCAAAGCATACATTCCAACTCCGAGATGCTTACTCCAGTCCTTAGAAGGATTGCTGGAGCTTTGCATACTTATTAGCATCTTTCAGGATTGACAAAACCTTCCGGTTGTATCACATACAACCTTTCCTCAAAAATCGTCGAGGAAACAATGGTTTTTGGCATCCTATCTGCAAGATTTCACAAATAATGCAGTAATTGCTAATATAATTCCAACAGACTCTTAGCATCGCTACGAGTGAGAAAGTCTCATCATAGTCAACTCCTTGAGCCTGTCGGAAAACATCTTAACGACAAGTCGAGCTTTCTTAATGGTGATACTTACCATCATTGTCCGTCTTCCTTTTAAAATCCATATGTACCTAACAGCCTTACGACCATCAAGTAGTTCTTCCAAAGTCTACACTTTGTTTTCATACATGGATCCTCTCTCAGATTATATGGCCTCGAGCCATTTTGGAATCCAGGCCCACCATCGCTTCTCCATAGCTTGTAGGTTCATTGTAGTCTAGCAACATGACTTCCAAGACAGGATTACGTACCACTCTGAAGTAGTACGCATCCTTGTCATCCTACGAGGTTTGGTAGTGACTTTATCTGAAGTTTCATGATCACTATCATAAACTTCCACTTCAATTGGTGTAGGTGCCATAGGAACAACTTCCTGTGCCCTGCCACACACTAGTTGAAGAGACGGTTCAATAACCTCATCAAGTCTCCAACATCCTCCCACTCAATTCTTTCGAGAGAAACTTTTCCTCGAGAAAGGACTCGATTCTAGAAACAATCCCTTATTGCTTTCAGATCTGAGACAGGAGGTATACCCAACTGTTTTGGGTGTCCTATGAAGATGCATTTATCCGCTTTGGGTTCGAGCTTATCAGCCTGAAACTTTTTCACATAAGCGTCGCAGCCCCAAACTTCTAAGAAATGACAGCTTAGGTTTCTCTAAACCATAGTTCATATGGTGTCATCTCATCTGAATTATGTGGTGCCCTATTTAAAGTGAATGTGGTTGTCTTTAATGCCTAACCCATAAACTATCGTGGTAATTCGATAAGAGACATCATGGTATGCATCATATCCAATAGGGTGCAGTTATGATGTTCGGACACACCATCACACTATGGTGTTCCAGGCTGTATTTGTTGTGAAACAATTTCCACAATGTCTTAATTCTGTGCCAAACTCGTAATTCAGATATTCATCTCTATGATCATATCATAGATATTTTATCCTCTTGTCACGACGATCTTTCAACTTCACCCTGAAATTACTTGAACCTTTCAATAATTCAGACTCGTGATTCATCAAGTAAATATACTCAACATCTACTCAAATCATCTATGAAGTAAGAACATAACGACATCCACTACACGCCTCAGCACTCATTGGACTGCACACATCAAAATGTATTACTTCCAACAAGTTAGTTCCATTTTACTGAAAACGAGGCTTTCAGTCATCTTGCCCATGTGGTATGATTTGCATGTCTCAAGTGATTCAAAATCAAGTGAGTCCAAACGATCCATCTGTATAGAGTTTCTTCATGCATATCTACCAACAAACATGGTTCGCATGTCTCAATCCTTTCAAAAATGAGTGAGTCCAAAGATCCATCAACATGGAGCTTCTTCATGCGTTTTATACCGATATGACTTAAGTGGCAGTGCCACAAGTAGGTGGTACTATCATTACTATCTTATATCTTTTGGCATGAACATGTGTATCACTATGATCGAGATTCAATGAACCATTCATTTTAGGTGCAAGACCATTGAAGGTATTATTCAAATAAACAGAGTAACCGTTATTCTCCTTAAATGAATAACCGTATTGCGATAGACATAATCCAATCATGTCTATGCTCAACGCAAACACCAATCTCGATGGTAGAGGGAGCATGCGATGCTTGATCATATCAACATTGGAAGAATTTCTAACACATATCGTTAGCTCACCTTTAGCTAGTCTCCGTTTATTCCGTAGCTTTTATTTCGAGTTACTAACACTTAGCAACCGAACCGGTATCTAATACCCTGGTGCTACTAGGAGTACTAGTAAAGTACACATTAACACAATGTATATCCAATATACTTCTATCGACCTTGCCAGCCTTCTCATCTACCAAGTATCTAGGGTAATTCTGCTCCAGTGGCTGTTCCCTTTATTAGAGAAGCACTTAGTCTCGTGTTTGGGTTCAACCTTGGGTTTCTTCACTAGAGCAGCAGCTGAATTGCCGTTTCATGAAGTATCCCTTCTTGCCCTTGCCCTTCTTGAAACTAGTGTTTTCACCAACCATCAACAATTGATGCTCCTTCTTGATTTCTACTTTTGTGGTGTCAAACATCGCGAATATCTCAAGGATCATCATATATGTCCCTGATATATCATAGTTCATCACAAAGCTCTAGCAGCTTGGTGGTAATGACTTCGGAGAACCATCACTATTTCATCTGGAAGATCAACTCCCACTCGATTCAAGCGATTGTTGTACTCAGACAATCTGAGCACAAGTTCAACAATTGAGCTTTTCTCCCTTAGTTTGCAGGCTAAGAAAATCGTCGGAGGTCTTATACCTCTTGACGTGGGCACGAGCCTGAAATCCCAATTTCAGCCCTCGAAACATCTCATATGTTTCGCGACGTTTCAAAAACGTCTTTGGTGCCTCAATTCTAAACCATTTAGCTGAACTATCATGTAGTTATCAAAATGTGTATGTCAGATGTTCGCAACATCCACAGAAGACGTTCGAGGTTCAGCACACTAAGCGGTGCATTAAGGACATAAGCCTTCTATGAAGCAATGAGGACAATCCTCAGTTTACGGACCTAGTCCGCAAAATTGCTACTATCAACTTTCAACTAAATTTTCTCTAGGAACATAACTAAACTGTAGAACTGAAGCGCGAGCTATGACATAATTTGCGAAGACCTTTTGACTATGTTCAGGATAATTAATTTCATCTTATGAACTCCCACTCAGATAGACATCCCTCTAGTCATCTAAGTGATTACATGATCCGAGTCAACTAGGCCGTGTCCGATCATCACGTGAGACGGACTAGTCAACATCAGTGAACATCTTCATGTTGATCGTATCTACCATACGACTCATACTCGACCTTTCGGTCTCTTGTGTTCCGAGGCCATGTCTGTACACATGCTAGGCTCGTCAAGTCAACCTAAGTGTTTCACGTGGGTAAATCTGTCTTACACCCGTTGTATGTGAACGTAAGAATCTATCACACCCGATCAACACGTGGTGCTTCGAAACGACGAACTTTCGCAACGGTGCACAGTTAGGGGGAACACTTTCTTGAAATTTTAATGAGGGATCATCTTATTTACTACCGTCGTTCTAAGCAAATAAGATGTATAAACATGATAAACATCACATGCAATCGAATAGTGACATGATATGGCCAATATCATATTGCTCCTTTTGATCTCCATCTTCGGGGCTCCATGATCATCATCGTCACCGGCATGACACCATGATCACCATCATCATGATCTCCATCATCGTGTCTTCATGAAGTTGTCTCTCCAACTATTACTTCTACTACTACAGCTAATGGTTAGCAATAAAGTAAAGTAATTACATGGCGTTGTTCAATGACACGCAGGTCATATAATAAATAAAGACAACTCCTATGGCTCCTGCCGGTTGTCATACTCATCGACATGCAAGTCGTGATTCCTATTACAAGAACATGATCAATCTCATATATCACATATATCATTCATCACATCCTTTTGGCCATATCACATCACATAGCATACCCTGCAAAAACAAGTTAGATGTCCTCTAATTGTTGTTTGCATGTTTTACGTGGCTGCTATGGGTTTCTAGCAAGAACGTTTCTTACCAACGCAAAGACCACAACGTGATATGCCAATTGCTATTTACCCTTCATAAGGACCCTTTTCATCGAATCCTATCCGACTAAAGTGGGAGAGACAGACACCCGCTAGCCACCTTATGCAACTAGTGCATGTCAGTCGGTGGAACCAGTCTCACGTAAGAGTACGTGTAAGGTCAGTCCGGGCCACTTCATCCCACGATGCCGCCGAATCAAGATAAGACTAGTAACGCAAGCATATTGAACAAAATCAACGCCCACAACTACTTTGTGTTCTACTCGTGCATAGAAACTACGCATAGACCTAGCTCTGATACCACTGTTGGGGAACGTAGCATAAATTCAAAATTTTCCTACGTGTCACCAAGATCTATCTATGGAGTCATCTAGCAACGAGGGAGGAGTGGATCTACATACCCTTGTAGATCATGCGCGGAAGCGTTCAAGAGAACGGGGTTGATGGAGTCGTACTCGTCGTGATCCAAATCACCGATGATCCTAGCGCCGAACGGACGGCACCTCCGCGCTCAACACACGTACGGAGCAGCGACGTCTCGTCCTTCTTGATCCAGCAAGGGGGGAGGAGAGGTTGATGGAGATCCAACAGCATGACAGCATGGTGGTGGAAGTAGCGGGATTCCAACAGGGCTTCGCTAAGCGCTGCGGGAGGAGGGAGATGTGTCATGGGAGGGAGAGGGAGGCGCCAGGGCTTAGGTTTGGTTGCCCTCCCTTCCCCCCACTATATATAGGGCCAAGGGAGAGGGGGGAGGCGCAGCCTTGGCCCTTCCTCCAAGGAAGGGTGCGGCCAGGGAGGAGTCCCTCCTCCCCAAGGCACCTCGGAGGTGCCTTCCCCCTTTAGGACTCTTCCTTTCCCTCTTCTCTTGGCGCATGGGCCTCTTGGGGCTTGGCACCGGGCTCGACAGGTCGGCCCGAGGACTTGCCGCCTTGCACTATGAAATGCTTCCTGCAGCCGGACAAGTAGTGTGTGGCGCCTAAGCCGTCTCCTGTCAGAGGCCGCAGCTCGCAGAGCGACTATACGGTGGGCAGGAGCAAGGTAGAATGGGCGTTCGCATGAAAAATGGCTAAAGACTCAAAGCATAAAACATAGCTTAAAGCCGGCTTCCAGCCTTCCTTTTTCCTTTTCGCAAATAGACTATTACGCAGTCGGCTAACCGCCTTCTACTTAACTTGCTAAACAACTCTAAAATGGCTAAGTACTTGCCTTCCCAAAGTAGCCAAGCATTTGATCCAACGGCAGTCCGCAGAGCGGCTATCCGGCTGGCAAGACAGGCAACTAAGGGAAAGCGGCAAAGGAAAAAGCGAAAAGAGCAATGAGAAAGAAAAGATAGAATTCGGATAAATATTTACATAGCATAGGCCTTTGGCCGAATCTTCGAGCAGAAGTTCAAAATACACCCCGCGGGTGGAATTGTGCAAATTAACAAGTTCTTCAAAGACTACTAAAGCAGATAAAATAAAGATAATGCGGCAGCCTAAGATGCGGCAGACGGATTCGGAGGGTCGGAGGAGACGGCAGCGTCAGGCGTTGGGGCGGCCGGCTGGGCAGTTTCGGCTCGATCGCTTCCAGCGGCAGTCGGCTCGGTCGCACGCGGCTCGTTGCTGGAGGCACGGTCGAGCTGAGGCTGGCCGTCCGCTGCATCTGCTGGTTCTTCCGCCTCGCCTCCGTCCTCCGCCTCGCCTTCCTCCTCGGCGCTGGAACCGATCACCTCCGCCGAGTCCTCGCCGTAGTCTGGGTTCATCCTAAACTACTCCGGCGGTGCCTCCGCGCCGTCTTCAGACCGCTCGGGGACGAAGATGCTGGTGTCGGTGTACTCGGCGATCGCCGCCGCACGCTTGATGAGGGCGTCTTCCGCAGCTGTCAGCTCCGGCTGGGCCTCTGACCGGAGTGTGGCCAGCCGGTCTAGGTCCAGCCCCGGATACCACGCCTTGATGAACTCCAAGGCCCGGCGCGCTCCAGCTCGGGCCGAGGAACCTTTCTAGGATTCAAGACGACCAGCCGCGACCTCCAGCCAGTCGGCAGTCCGACTGGGAGTGCGCGGAGCCCGCATGTCCGGCCACAGGGCAGCAATCGCCTGGGCGCCGACACGCTGAAGCCGGCGCAGCATCTGGTAAGTTGGCCGAAGGCGAGCCTCGATGCTCAGGATATGCTCATCAAGGGTTCGGGGGGCGTCGGCGGTGATCTCTGCACCTTCCGCCCTTCGACCTTCACAGTCAGCCTCGATGCCTTGGATGGCGGCCTGCGAGTGCCCAGGGAAGAAGTCTGCCAAGACGGAAGAAACGAAGAAACAAGTCAATAACCGGGAGTCGGCACGATTTATAATTGGCAGCTCGAAGAAAGAAAGTAAAGAAACTCACCATCAACAATGTCTTCAATCTCTTGGAAGCCGGAGGCCAGCATTGCCTCTCTATCAGTCCAGGTGGAGCGCTCGTGTCACACCCTAGCTAGTTCAGGCATTAGAATGTGCATCATGTTTAAATTCCTCTTAAATTTGAATTGGGGAAGGCAGAAACCCCCAACACCCCCCTGGAAACAACTAGGGTTTACTAAAATTATTTTCAATGAACCTGAAATGCCCTTCTAAAAAGTTCACCCTCTTTGTCTTGGGTTAGAACCTCTGGCAAAATTGGTGCACAATTTTCTAGGTCAACAGAAGGTCATTGAATTAAATCATAAGTATTTGAATTTGGGCATTTAAATGTTATAAAATAATTTAAATGCTCAAATAATTCTGGGAATAAATGTTTCCTGTTGGAAATATTCTAAACAGAGCCCACATTTATTTTCAGGATTTTTGGAAACGTTTTAGTGTTTTAATTAAAGCCCAATAGTTGCAGTTAAATAGAAAAAAATAAAACAAAACAGGAAAAAAGAGAGAGGGAAGCCCACCTGGGCCTTACCTGTGCTGGCCATCCCACCTGGTTCGGCCCAGCCTACTGGCGATGCCAGTCGTCGTCCTCGTCGCGCCAGAAGGACGCGGAGCGCGTGGCCGGCGCCCGCGGCCACACGCCGGCCGCCTCCTGCTTCCGCCGACGCCTGGAGACGCCCAGGGATGCCACGCGACCCCCACGTCCCCCTCTCATCCTCTCTCACTCTCCCCTCGTCTCCCTCACTCTCTCCCGCGATGGCCGAGCGCGTCCCTCACTGCCGTTCGCCGTAGACGCCACCAGAGCCACCCCCTCGCCCCTCCGATGAGCCCAACAGCTCCGCCTCGTCGCCCTGGACCTCTCTGCCGACCCACGTGACTCCAAACGCCGTCTTCACCCTCGTCTTCAACCTCGGGCACCCGAGCCATCTCTGGTTGATTCACAGCCGTCAGGGCCTCCCCGAGCTCGCTGACCCCCTCTCTGACCCCGCTGTGAGCTCCTCCTCCTTTTCCCCTAGCTCCCGTGCTCGTTTGGCCTCTGTAGCCGCCTTTTCCACCGCACCCGAGAGCTCCCCGCCGCCGGCCATGGCGCCGTCGTGGCCAGAGCCACAGTGGCTCGAAGCCAAGCTCGCAGTTGTGCTCAATGCAGCACTAGGAGCCCGTAGCCACCACCAGCTCTCTTTCCCGTGCACCGTAGCGTTGAAACCAACCCCGTCCGAACTTCGTCCGCCGCCAGGAGCTCGATTCCGGTGAGCTCGCCCCACCCCAGCTCCTCCCACTTGCCCCACTAGATGCGCGCGAGCCCCAGCTACATGTAGCACTTCTCCGCCGTCGATTTGGTCACCGGAGGACCAAATCCGAAGCCCTCCGCCTGTTGGGGAACATAGCATAAATTCAAAATTTTCCTACGTGTCACCAAGATCTATCTATGGAGTCATCTAGCAACGAGGGAGGAGTGGATCTACATACCCTTGTAGATCGCGCGCGAAAGCGTTCAAGAGAACGGGGTTGATGGAGTCGTACTCGTCGTGATCCAAATCACCGATGATCCTAGCGCCGAACGGAAGGCACCTCCGCGTTCAACACACGTACGGAGCAGCGACGTCTCCTCCTTCTTGATCCAGCAAGGGGGAGGAGAGGTTGATGGAGATCCAACAGCACGAGGGTGTGGTGGTGGAAGTAGCGGGATTCCAACAGGGCTTCGCTAAGCGCTGCGGGAGGAGGGAGATGTGTCATGGGAGGGAGAGGGAGGCGCCAGGGCTTAGGTTTGGTTGTCCTCCCTTCCCCCTACTATATATAGGGCCAAGGGAGAGGGGGGAGGCGCAGCCTTGGCCCTTCCTCCAAGGAAGGGTGCGGCCAGGGGAGGAGTCCCTCCTCCCCAAGGCACCTCGGAGGTGCCTTCCCCCTTTAGGACTCTTCCTTTCCCTCTTCTCTTGGCGCATGGGCCTCTTGGGGCTGGTGCCCTTGGCCCATATAGGCCAAGGCGCACCCCCTACAGCCCATCTGGCCCCCCGGGGCAGGTGGCCCCACCCGGTGGACCCCCGGGACCCTTCCGGTGGTCCCGGTACAATACCGGTGACCCCGAAACTTGTCCCGATGGCCGAAATAGCACTTCCTATATATAATTCTTTACCTCCAGACCATTCCGGAACTACTCGTGACATCCGGGATCTCATCCGGGACTCCGAACAACTTTCGGGTTACCACATACTAATATCTCTATAACCCTAGCGTCACCGAACCTTAAGTGTGTAGACCCTACGGGTTCGGGAGACATGCAGACATGACCGAGATGACTCTTCGGTCAATAACCAACAGCGGGATCTGGATACCCATGTTGGCTCCCACATGTTCCACGATGATCTCATCGGATGAACCACGATGTCAAGGACTTAATCAATCCCGTATACAATTCCCTTTGTCTAGCGGTACGATACTTGCCCGAGGTTCGATCGTCGGTATCCCAATACCTTGTTCAATCTCGTTACCGGCAAGTCTCTCTACTCGTTTCATAACACATCATCCCGTGATCAACTCCTTGATCACATTGTGCACATTATGATGATGTCCTACCGAGTGGTCCTAGAGATACCTCTCCGTTTACACGAAGTGACTAAATCCCAGTCTCGATTCGTGCCAACCCAACAGACACTTTCGGAGATACCTGTAGTGTACCTTTATAGCCACCCAGTTACGTTGTGACGTTTGGCACACCCAAAGCACTCCTACGGTATCCGGGAGTTGCACAATCTCATGGTCTAAGGAAATGATACTTGACATTAGAAAAGCTTTAGCATACGAACTACATGATCTTGTGCTAGGCTCAGGATTGGGTCTTTGTCCATCACATCATTCTCCTAATGATGTGATCCCGTTATCAATGACATCTAATGTACATGGTCAGGAAACCGCAACCATCTATTGATCAACGAGCTAGTCAACTAGAGGCTTACTAGGGACATGGTGTTGTCTATGTATCCACACATGTATCTGAGTTTCCTATCAATACAATTATAGCATGGATAATAAACGATTATCATGAACAAGGAAATATAATAATAACTAATTTATTATTGCCTCTAGGTCATATTTCCAACACCGCCGTCTTGGGCCTCGCCGGCGTCTAGTCGCCGGTGAGTTGACCCAGTTTGACCCCTGGGTGGGCCCAAGTAGACCCCCCCTGAGTCTATGACAGGTTTGGCCGGTCTGCTAACTAATCTAGGATTAGTTTTAACTAATTTTAAGTTAATCAGTCACTGACATGTGGGCCCAGGCCCCACTGACAGCTAATTAGTGTTAATCTAATCCTATTAATTAGCTGAGAGGCTGACAGAAGGGGCCCACTAGTCAGGTTTGACCTGGGCTGGCGCCTTTGACCTGCTGAGGTCAGCATGACGCAATGCTGATGCAGTAATGCATTTTATGGATTTATTTTTATTCAGGAAATTCCAGAAAATGTTTAAAACTTCTAAAAATCATAGAAATTCAACCGTAACTCCAAATGAAATAATTTATATATGAAAAATTATCAGAAAAATTCAATCTATCCATCTGTAATGGTTTCATGCATGACAAGACAAGTTTACCTTGCTGTTTAAGCAGAATAAGGAAATGCACTATTAAGGCCATGTTTAATGAGCTAATATTTGAATCTTTGATTCAAATGAGATCATTCCTTTCTGTTATAGCTTGCATTAGGCCAAGAAACATTCATATTGCCATGTCATAGCATGCATCATATTGTTGCATATCGTCATGTGTTGATTGTGTTCCGATGTGTTCTTTGTGGTAGGTTCTGCCTCCGAGGATATTCACGAGTATACAACTAAAGGGCAGTATCCCACTACCACTCCATCAGGCAAGCAACCCATTGATCATTCTGATACAAACCCATGTTCTCGCTTCTACTCTTGTTTACTGCATTAAGACAACGCGATTCAAACTGCTGTGTGCTACGGTAGTTGAACCCTTATCCTCTGCATGACCTGTCATTGCCACAGTAACTAGATGAAACACACTAGCATGTGTAGGAGTTGATTGAGCCATGTATGTGATTCCTACCTTGCTATGCCTGCTATGCTTAGAGTTGTGTCAGGTCTGGTTCATCTGGGTGATGGGCTAGAGTGAAATGCTTATGCTGGTAATGTGAGGGATGTGTTGAACATGTTTTGGTAAAGGTATCGATGAGAGGCCATGTAGGAGTACATGGTGGGTGGTTTCATTGAGGCCGTCCATAAGAACTGAGATCTGTATGTGTGATTAAAGATGCAGTTACTACCGTACATTGGGCCCGAAACCAATGGACCCTCTCGGCTTCTTAATCACCCTAGTACTCTGTCCAGGAGTTGCAAATAGTTTCTGGTGTTTGTAGGTTATGTGTTAGCGGCCGTGCGTAGCGCTGACCCTAGGGGTGGGCTATGTTGCGGTAGATACACTGTGGCATGGTGTACCTTGTCACCCGTTTGGTGTCTCAGGAACCCTGTTCACATCGTTCGGGGCCGTATGTGGAAACCTCGGCCGGACTCCCTGCGGATGGAACCTGGATAGGCGACAAACCTGGACTAGAGACTTAAGTGTTTAGGTAGGCCATGGCCGACACCCTCGCTGGGCTTCCGCTTGAAGGTTGCCAAGTACATGTCGTGTAAACGGCGGTAAGTGGTGAAAGCGTGTATGAAGAAGTACACCCCTGCAGGGTATAAAACTATTCGAATAGCCGCGTCCGCGGTAAAGGACTAGTTGGTTGCCTATACAGTTCATAGACAAGTTAATGGATACTACTAAAAGACTCAAGATAAGTGTGAGTACCGAGGATGGCCCTCTCGTAGGATGACGAGGGAGGATCCCCGGTGGGGTATTGTGTTGGTGAGTAGTGGACTCGTGTGCGAAAATTATTTAATAGAGAAGTTCCGTAGGATAGCTTAGCCAAGAGTCAAAGCTGGCTTGCTGCAATAACCCCACCACCTTCTTGAGAATGAGCATGTATATTAGGTTCTGATGTAAGACTTGTTGAGTACCTTTTTACTCATGTTTGCTTAATTACTGTTTTCAGACGACAACACCGCCCCCTCCGATGGGTTCTACGTAGACCTTGACGTCGACGAGTGACTAGCCACCCAGGTGGTGATCCTGGCCACGGAGGGCCCTATGTAGATAGACAGGCTTCGAGAAGCCTTCTTTCTTTCTAGTGTCTGTACTCAGACCGGTTGCTTCCGCATGTGCTTGTATGATTGTATGACTTGAGTGTCGGGTCATGTGACCCCTATTTGTATGAACTTATTATGTATGGCTCCCTGGAGCCTTTAAATAAAGTACTTGAGTTGTAGAGTTTTGTTGTGATGCCATGTTGTATGTACTCATATCGGGCATATTGTGTGTATGATTGAAATGCTTGGTATGAGTGGGATCCGACAATCTAGTTGCTTATCCTTGGCAGCCTTTCTTATGGGGAAATGTAGTCTAGTGTTCCTCGAGCCATAGTAGTCCGCTACAGCCCGGTTCACCGGAGTCCTGCTAGCCCAGCACTACTGTTCAGGACACTTGACTGGCCAGCATGTGATTCACTTTGTTCCTATGTATGTCCCTTCGGGGAAATGTCACGCGGTGATTTCTGGAGTCCTGCCTAGCCTGCTGCAGCTCAGGTTCCCCGGAGTCCTGTTAGCCTAGTGCTACAACCCGGAATCGCTCGCTGATGACCGACATGCTCGATGTGATTCATGTATGCCTGTCTCCATAGGTCCGTGCCGCTTTGGGTTCACGACTAGCCATGTCGGCCCGGGTTCTCGGTCATATGGATGCTAGCGACACTATCATATACGTGAGCCAAAAGGTACAAGCGGTCCCAGGCCATGGTAAGGCGACACCCGTGGGATACCGTGCGTGAGGCCGCAAAGTGATATGAGGTGTTACCAGCTAGATCGATGTGGCTTGGAATCGGGGTCCTGACAGCTCTCTCGCGAACTCGGCCAGGAGGGCGGTTTCCGCCTCTTCCGCCTCCTTCTGCGTCTTCGCAAGCAGCTCCCTCTGCTCTGCCAATTGAGTGGCCAGAAGATCGCGCTCTGTGGCGAGCTTGCTGCACTCCTCCCCCTTGGCGCGCAACCAGAGTTGGCTTTGCTCAGCTCCTGTTGAAGGACAGCATTGGCTTCTGAAGAGAAGGAAGAAAGAAGGCGTTAAGTCATCAGAAAAGAAGGTCGCCGGCGAGATCCGGCCCGATTGCTCAGCAGTCGGCCCAAATCTCGGGGACTACAGCCCGCGGGTGCGCCAGCGCACCCCCGCGAAGAAGGAAAAGGACTCACTCCGGCTCTCCGACAAGTCGGCGGTCCGCTTGCCCAACTCTTCAACGTTGCGGTTGAAGGCAGTAACACGGAGGTTATGGTAGTCCTGTGACAAGATATTTCAGACAGAAGTAAGTACCGGAATTCACCAATAGGAGTTCCGGGCCGCCTGCTCAGCAGTTGACCCGACACTCGGGGACTACACCCAGTGGGTGCACTGGCGCGCCCCCACAGAGAGGAACAAAAACAAGAAAAAAAGAGGACCAAAAAGAAAGCATACCCGGACGGCTGCTCGCGACGCCAGGTATGCCTTGGTGCAATTCTGGATCACGTCACCCTCAGCTCGCAGCTTCGTCTGGACGTCCAGAAGCGCCTGGTTCAGCGGCCCCGTGCCGCCTCCTCTCACCCACGCAATGGGCGCGGCGCTCGTCGCTTCGGCGTCTGGGATCGCCGAGCTGGCGGTGCCGGTCTCCAGGGGGCGTGGCGCCGAAGTCGCCTTCTCAAGAAGGCGGTGCGTTGGCGAGCCGACTTGAAGGAGTAGCCTCGCCATGGCCTCGTCTTCGGTCGGCGGCACCGGCGAGACCGCCGGCTGTTCGCCTTGCACGCTCCCAGACGGCGGCGAAGGTGGCGGCGGAACGATCACGTCCGGTGTGGAGGAGTCGCCGCCTTCCGTCTCCAGGATGGGGTTCTCGCCGCTGGCTTCCTCAGTCTGCCCCGTGAACTCCGGAGGCGGCGGCGCAGAGTTCAGCGGGGTGACGAACACCACCGATTGGCGGTGCGCGGCCTCCTCAGCTTGCCGCTTCGTCGCGGCGACGGCTTCAGCCTCGGCCAGTTTCTTCTTGGCGGAGGCCTCCACCTTTTCAGCCTCCACCTTCTCCAGGCGGGCGGCCTCCTTCTCGTTGCGCTTCTCCTGCGCATTCCGCTCCATCGCCTCCCGGAGGTCGGCGGCGGGGTCAATCCGCCGAGTGGTGGCGGACGTCTCCGCTGACCCCATGACGGACGCGGCGACGACCCTCTCAAGAGTGAGGGAAGCCCTGAAGCAAGGGAAGCAAGTAAAAGACTCAGACAAAGCCACAAAGAAAGAATAAAGTGTTGAGAAAGAATACTCACGTGGAGACCAGTGGCGGCTTCTTCACTTCCTTACGGAAGCGTATGGCCTTCGCAGCCGCCTCTTCCCGCCGGGTCGCCGCAGCCGAACTCTTGGGCTTCTTCGGTCGACTGCCGAACAAGGTCGGCACGGTCCTACGCTTCTTCCCGCCGCCTGGAGCACCCGGCGCGGCAGAAGAGCCCGCGCCGGGGTGGCCGGCTCCTGGCCGATGGCGGGGGGCGACCTCCTCCTCATCATCATGCCAGTCCTGTAGGCTGGCCCCGAGCCGTGGGCCGCCTCCTCCCTCCATGTCGTCTTCCATAGCCGCCGCCCCCAGATCGGGGTCGTCGACGCCGCTCTCTGCCCGGTCGGCAAGGAACTTGCGGGCCGGCCCCGTGGTGCCGGCTGGTGGATGGAGGAGGGGATTCTGACCAAAGCCGACTGGTCAGGCCGCACAAACAAACTCGACAAGAAAGAAGACAATCCAAAGAAAGAAAGAAAAGGCAACTCACTGTGGGTGGGGGGTTGGCACGGGAGTACGGCTCCTTGCCAAACCGCCAGTCCTCTACGAGCTTGCTGTCCGAGAGGTAGTTCACCATGTAGGCCACCTCCTCGTGAGGCATGTCCTTGGTGCACATCCGACTCGGGTCACGATGCCCGCTCATTTGGCATATCATGTGGGGGCGACCTTGGAGCGGGAGAACTCGGTGCACCACGAAGGCGGCCAGCAGGTCTGGACCAGTCAAGCCCTCCGACTGCGTCAGAACTCGGAGACGCGCCACAGCGCCGGCTCCCGCAGGCGTCAGCGACCTGGCCCGGTACGACCAGTTGGGCAGTCTCCCAGCCGGCGGGCCGGCTTCGAAAGCCGGCAGGTTGACCCAATCGCCCCTCGCAAAGACGCTCTTGACGTAGAAGTATGATTGCGGCCACATCTTCACCGACTTTATTAGCTTGATGGTGGGGAAGGGGTTGTCGGCCCCCAATCTCCGCACGGCGATGAAAGCGCCGCATTGAGCCGGCACGCCAGCAGCCTGGGTGCCGAGCTTGGAGAAGAAGAACTCCCCCCAGAGCTCGAGGGTGGGGAGGACTCCGAGGAAGCCTTCACACAAGGCCACGAAGGCGGACAGCAGCACCACCGTGTTGGGCGTGAGGTGGTGCGGCTGGAGGCCGTAAAACTCCAGAAAAGAGCGGAAGAAGCTGCTCGCTGGCAGCCCCAGTCCGCGCAGGCGGTGCGAGCGGAAGATGACCACTCGCCCTCCTCCGGCGCTGGGGAAATCTCCCCCCTCGGTGCAAGACGCACCCGCACGTAATCTTCGCCGGGGAGCCGACGTGTCTTGCGGAGGAACTCGATGTGGTCCTCGTGAACTTCTGAGCCGTCCCAGGTGCCGGAATGCACCGAGGGAGGCGCGGCGGCAGAAGAAGAACTCATCATGAGCTGATCGCCGCGGCGTTCGGCAAAGCTTGGGCGCGCGGCGGAGCGAAGAATAAGAAGAAGGAGAAGAGCAAGGAGTAGTGGGAAGGAGGGGCACGCGTGCTCTACCGCGCCCCCCTCCTCCCCCTACTTATAGCCTCATGGGCTGCGAAGCCGAGGGGCGGTCGTGGGATTTACTGCGCCCACGCCCCCACGACCCCCACGTTTCCGCGACAAAGTTACTGCACGCAGTAAACTCACAAGAATCCCAACCGTCCACACGGGCCACAGCGGATCCGCTCAAGCACCGAGGCGCGGTAGTGGCGGGCCCCTCCTACAGGCCTGTCCCATCACGCACGTAGGCTGACAGACTGGCCTGGCCGCGCGTTGCCACGTGTCAGGCCCGGAACGGGCGGCGGCCTGGAAGTTTAGCCAGCATGCTATTTGGATCCCGCCACGACATCTGGAATACGGTGCAAGTCAGAGTTGGGCGGGCCCGACTCCTTCTAGTCGGCCCGGCGGAAATCAAGCAAGAACCATGTGTCGAGCACCCGGAAAGAGAAACTGCTAAGGCTTCTCGGCCGATCGCCCGCGGCGCCTCATCAGCTTCGGGGCTACTGTCGGAGTAATGGGCCACGGGTAGGCTAACCCGAGCCCCAGAACCTTTCAAGACATCAGGGCAGGCTGCGCCCCTCAAGACCCCAGGACGAAGAGCCGCCTTCTGAAAAGTCGGCGGCAAGGCAGCCGACTGCCCACTCGCGGCCGAATCCCGGGGACGACCTTAGGATAAGCCGACTCCTACTGGCGACTTCCAAAGAAGCCGGCTTTGGGGAGTTGGCCCGCGACTCCAACAAACCCCATGCCCTCATCAAGAGGGACGGGACGGGGAGTGGCTACAGTCAAGCCAACTCCTACCCCTTTCCAAAGGCAGGCATGTCCACAGTACACCGTACCACGGAGATCTCCGTGCGGCGTGGCACTGTTGCCGTGCCGGCCCTGACATCAGCACCAAAGGACCGAATCCTGCGCCCACGACGGCCTGTTTGTATGACCCTGGGGCGGCGGGTCCCACCAGCCAGTGAGACCCCGGGAGACGGCAAGTGCGCTCCCTAGTCAGACCCGTCAGGAGTCGGCCCCAGAGAGTCGGCCAGATCCTCCCCCGGGTCCCACGCGCCATTAATCAGATGTGGCGGAGAGTGGTAATAGTGATCGCCCGCCAGGCGGCGGGGCTGTTGCCACGACTCCATGACCAAGCCCGCGTCATCAGAAGCACGGCTACAGTAATCAGCAGCCGGCAAGACCCGCCCGTGGCGGACGTGGCCTGTCGGCTCCATACCTAGCCAGTCGGCGGGCCCCAGTAGTCGGCGGAGAAGACGGAGGCCAGAGACACTGACGGCTGGGCCCGCGTCCAGCCGGATTACCATTGTACCCCTGGGGGGTAGGCCTATATAAACCCCCCAGGGCACCCATGCAAAGGGTTGGAATCCATTAGCTCTAGACCAGATCATATAGGAGGTAGAGAGCTAGCCTTTCCCTCTCCTACCTCCAGAAAACAGCTCAAGGAGCAATCGTGTAAACACTTTGCCATAGTGATCATGCAGAGACCCCGCAGAGCAGCAGTAGGGGTATTATCTCCCCGGAGAGCCCTGAAGCTGGGTAAGATTCGCTGGCGTGCATGTCTACGCCTCATCCCGTTTCCAGGCACCGGCGACGTTCTACTCGCCCCCACCATGATAAGCCATCCTTTGGCATATGTCGCACCCAACCCCCGACATTGAACATTCTCCAAATATGTGGGATCTAAAGTTGACACTCTTCCAAACCCACTTTCAATAATATTGCAAACACTATTATCAATCTCATATTCATCATGGGGCTTAAATAAATTTTCAAGATCATAAGAAGAATCACCCCAATCATGATCATTGCAACAAATAGTAGTCGTAGCAAAAATAGCATCCCCAAGATTGAGGTTTTGCATATCATTAACATAATTGACATTAAGAGAATTTATGATAACATCATTGCAATCATGCTTTTCACGAAGGAACTATCAAGTATGGGTGCAATAGCAACGATCTCATGTTTAACATAAGGAACTATAGCAAACTCATCTTCATAAATGTTGGCATCATAGCCACAAAAATAGCAAGCATCATGTTCATCAAGGGATATTTCAATCAAATCATCAGAATCATAATTATCTATAGTTTCGTGAATATCATTATTTTCTTCCAAAGCAACGGTCATTCTCTCAATAAATTCCTTAACATAGGCATCGCGAGCATTGTTTTCATAGCAATATTTTAGTATGTCAGAATTTTCAGATTTGCAGAGAGTAATATCATACTTTTCAATGAAAGAAACAACTTCATGAGCACCCTTAAAAACAACAAATTCTTCAATTTGTTCGATATCATAGTAACTATAAACACCCTTTCCATAAGAAGATAAGATTTCATTATCATTAAACTCACATTGGTAGGGAGGTGTTTTTTAGGGTTCTTAGAGCAACAAGTAAAGTCATAAATTTCATAAAGATTCCAAGCATAGCATAGCAAACTATTTATTTGATACCATAAGAGCTTCCCCTTTTCAAACAAACGATGATGCACAAAATGAGCATGCTCATCTAAAGATTTCCCATCAACTAAGCTAGTTGGGGTTTTAGCACGATCGCATAAGGATCGAAGATGATCCAAGTAGAACACTTTAAGTGGATCCATATCAATAGATTTTTAGCTAGCAAAACGAAGGCACATGGAAACACAAACAAAGATACATAGGGGAAGAAGGTGAAGAAACACTACTAGAAAAAACCTTATACACAGAATCTTAGCAGCAGTGCGGCACAAAAAGAAGCGCAACTGCTAATTAACACGCTACTGATGCAAATATATACTAACGAGCCTTTGTATTGATCCAGATTTGCAAAACGCACCAATACATAAAACGTTGCACGTAACCACAGACCAAGTCCAGGAGTTTTAAAAAGAGAAGAAATCCAATCTGGTCAGGTATACTTTAACAAAAGGAACATGTCCAATCTGGTCACGTAGGCTCACGGAGGCAAATAGTTACTGCCGTACACCGAAAACAAAAATAGATCTTGTCATCCCTAGCTTGATTAGTTACGTATATGAAAACAGAACTCCCAATATCTCTCACCCTTTAGCCATGGTTCTTCGCCGATCAACAGATACTCATGCCGCAGCAATTCAATTAGCCACCATCCTTGGGATTTTTTGCCGGATGTAGCCCAGATCGCTGGCTAACCACCACGTAGAAGATGCTGCGTGCTGCGCCCGGTAAATCACACCGCACTGTTGTCCTAAAATTATTATTCACGGATGCACCGCAGGCCAACCACCATGGAGGAGGCGCCGACGTCATCGAGGACGACATGGAGTACCAGTGCACCATCGTCCATGCTCGCCCATTATCGCCGGAGCCGACTGGCAAGGAGGCCATTGATCAGCACGCCTTCCACTTCTGCAAGGTTCATCTACCGCTCCCTTTGAAGTAAGTTTTACATTGGATTTCCACTTGAGCATGGCGGAAATTACCTTTTAGTTCAAAGCAACAAACGATGTTCATATGTGTGACTAATATTTCTGGATCTCTTAAAACAGATGTTGCTTTGTGGGCTTTTAACTCAATCTAATTTTGATCTTAAAGGAGGTGTTGATTCAATCTAATTTTGATCTTAAAGGAGGTGCTGCTCTGTGGGTTATATGACCATGTTGGTAAATTTAATTTCTATTTTAACATCATTCTAATTGTGAACTTAGTCTACAATGGTTGGAACTCAAGGATGCAACATTGGAATGTTGGTTCAATTTCTATTCCACAAAAACACCTTTGTCCCTTTGTTTGCTTTGAGTACTCGATAGTGGATGCGGTATTTTTCCTTCTCCTATTTAAGATAAGTTCATTTAAGTCGTTCCTCAACATTATTGTGGTGGCATATCAGGTTAGTTTCTCGCAGAAGAAAGAATAAACTTTGAACTCCTGCACTCCGGCACTTGCTAAGTCGGTACGTGAAAAAATGTACGACCAAAGACACACTGAGGATCAAGGCGCATGGCAGAACACATATGGCAGATCAACGCATACCTATGAGGTATTGTGTGCAGCGAGGCTGTTGCTACATCCAGTTTCTCCAAATATGATCATGTACTGGCTGCTATACATCTGATATCTCACGCAGTTTGGTCTACATTCATGCAAACCAGCCGGAATGGTCTGATTGTTCTCATGCAATCTCATGTATATGAGTACTTAATTTAGAATATTAGTATGTATATAAATTTCTTCTTTAATCATTTAGAATTGTTTCTAATGTGGCACATGTAATGTTTTATTTTGTTTTTGAAATCTTTGTGCATCGTAATTCATCGTGAAAGATAGGAAAACGCTTACCTGCCAGTTTGGAGGACATCCAACTTAAAATATATTACATACAAATTTTGACAGATGATATTACGTTTTTTATGGTTTACCAATGATTCAACTGCACTGCTATTCCAGGAACGAAGTGGGTTTCTGATAATTTCTTAGTTCATTATTACTAGATATGTAATGTGTTTTTATTAAATATTTATATTGGCCGAGACACACAATGGCAGTGCAAGTCAAGAACTCTTACCAACACTACTAAAACAAATCCAAGGCACGAGGGACGGTATATGGAACTGAAAAGTGATCCGTTACACCAACCACATGCACGCTAGCTACTCTTCGCCTAATAACTGACATGGACAATACATTGCAGGTGTAATAGGGAATCACCTACCAGAACCAACCTGCACAAGGGCTTCAACGTTGACGTGTATAGACAACAAAGCAAAATAATAAATGGCTGCAACATACATATATAAGCCAATGCTTACTGGTAAATAATTTGTCTTATGGTGGTCTTCTTATATACTGTCTCATTATTGTTTTTTGTCAGATGTTAATACGATGACGACTTTCTGATTTAGTTATTTTGATTCTCTAATTTTCCGCTGTGTATATTAACTCAAATGCATAGATTTCACAAGTTAATCATTTGAATTGTACTGTCAATTGGAGCAGATTCAATTTGGGCAGCGCTATGACCATCAGATGTTCTTATAAATCAATGACGATGTACTGCATATTACCAAAACCAAACAGTCTCTCAATGTTGTCAACAACATCCATTTCAGATAGTGGGTTAGGCATTCATTTTCCCTATTGTTATTCTTATAACTATGTTAAGTTTTGTAGGATTAAGTGGTGCGAGAATCGACACTATAGCCAAGATTACCATTGCCGTGTAGGTTATATAACCAAGTTTGACCTTTTATTTGTTGTGTTCCTTTTCCTTATTTTTGAACTTCTCTAAAACATTTTTCTATGTGGAAATTGTCGGGGAAGCAATATCACGTGATATGTTTAACCGATTGGTGCTTTCATTTGATATGCTAACATTTTAGTTTCACTGTTTGACTGCTTTTGTTTGCATTGTTATGAAACTGCAGAACCCTTATTATTACCTTATCTTTCTTACTGGGCAACATAATAGTTTGCATGTATCTAGATCTCCAAGATAGAATAGAACTCCATAGACATACACTAAATTTATCGCGAGAATATAAAAATTCTTTTAAGGTAACACAATTAGGTTGTTCTATACTTCGAAGGATTACCTCTCCCAAAAATGTTTGATGAAAAGTAGCATGGAGCATTGGTTGAAAAATAACATTACATAAATCTGAATATTTATTTATTATTAATTAAATTAAATAATGCCATCCTACATGTTTTATTGTAGTAATTTGACATATAACCCGACGAACAAGTTTGTAAATGCATAAGCAACAATTGAAATAATAATGATGTTTTAGAAACTGGTATTGTCCTGAACATGCATGTTTGACCATTATTATGTCAATGTGATTATTAATGAACCTGATTTTTATTGAAAATTCATATGGTAGGTAAAAAGTTAAGCAAGGCATGTGCAAATTTGATGCACTAAGTTATGTACATAACTGAAATGTCAAGATGAAATCTGCAGTTTTTCTTGGCAATTTAGAATCTTAAGCATAGACAACCAAAGGATGAACTACTTCGATGACAACAATAAATGTATTTTATATAATATCCATTCTAATCATGCATTAAATACACTAGCCCGTGCAACTGCACGGGTTGACGGCTAGTGGCTATAATCGGTGGATAATTGAAGATGAGGATGACGATGTTGAGGACGCCGACGGGGCAGGCAATGACGACATGGGGCAAGACGAAGAGATGATCGATAATGGCAGCGGGGAAGAGGCCGGACATGGCGGCGGAGAAGAGGCCGGACATGGCGAAGGAGAAGGGGTCGGACATGGCGGCGGAGAGAACGTGGACTCCACGCAGCAGAGTTCGTCCGTACTAAGTTCATTTGTGCGGGGCCCTCATGTTCAAGCACTGCTTCACAAGGAGACGAGTACTGAGAGAGCTGCTTCTAGAGAGAAGGCTAAGATGGAGCAACTGGTGGTAGAATCGAACACTCCATTGTATGATGGTTGCAATCCTGAGGTGACCCGCTTGAGTTTCACACTCCAACTCCTGAAGACGAAGGCTAAAAACAAATGGACTGACACTAGTATCGATGAGCATCTCAAGTACCTAAAGGATGTTCTTCCCGCGGGGAATCTATGTCCTACTAGTGTTGATGAGGCCAAGAAGATCGTGTGCCCTCTTGATCTGCCGCACGTTAGATACCATGCATGCATCAACGGTTGCATAATTTATCGGAAGGAGCACGCGGAAAAAACAAGTTGCCCGGTGTGCAATGCTTCTCGATACAAGAAGGCCGGGAAGAAATGTCCCCAGAAAGTTGTATGGTACTTACCGATCACTCCCTGTCTCCAGCGGTATTTCGTAGATCCCAAGGAAGCAAAGCTAATGCGCTGGCACGCGGAGAGGAAGAAGCCCGATGATGGAGATGATCCGACGCCGAGACACGTCAAGGATGGAAGCCAGTGGAGAGCGTTGAACAGCTCCTATCGGTATTTCAAATGTTATGCAAGGAACATCGTGCTCGGTGCGTGTACCTATGGCATGAATCTGTTTGGCAACCAGAACACCAATCATAGCACATGGCCCATGTTTGTATGGATGTACAACCTCCCCCCTTGGTTGTGCATGAAGTCAAAGTACATTCACATGAGCATGCTTATTCAAGGGCTGAAGCAACCAGGAAATAATATTAATTTGTATATGGGGCTACTAGCAGAGGAGTTAGACATGTTATGGAAAACACCGGCCAAGACATGGGACGCCAGCAAAGGCGAGTATTTCTACATGAGAGCCGCACTGATCATGATGGTGCATGACTATCTCGGTTACGGATATGTCGCAGGCCAGGTGTGCCATGGATATTGCGGATACATGTGGTGCATGGATGATACGACATCTCAGCAGCTAACGTCAAGGAAAGATGGCGGGTCTGGGAAAATCGTGTACATGGGGCATCGACGATGGCTCGAACAGGACGACCCATGGAGAAACCATGGAGATCTATTCAATGGTCACGCTGAGCATCGTGGACCTCCACGTAAGCGGAGCGGCGCCAAAATCGATGAGCTGTTGAAAAATTGAAAGGAGTGCCCCGCGCCGGGAAAGACGATGAAAAAGGCGCCAGAGCCGCTGCTGAAGGTATGGAAGCCGAGGTCTGTGTTCTGGGACTTGGAGTACTGGCACAAACTCGATACACCTCATTTCCTTGATCAAATGCATATCTGTAAGAATGTCCTTGAGAGCTTGCTCGCGACACTAATGAACATGCCGGATAAGACCAAGGATGGGCCGAAGGCAAGAAAATAATTGCAAGATTTGAATATTAGGGAAGATCTACACATGCCACCCCGTAAAAAGTCAGATGAGACAGAGACGGAGATAGAGGCGTGAGAGAATAAGGGCAAGAAAATAAAGAAAGGAGTATTACCCCCCTTCTTGCTTCACCTTAAGTTAGGCTGAGATCGATCAATTCTTTGAGTGCCTTACCGGAGTCAAAGTTAGTTCCGGTTACTGTGGGAGGATCAGCAGATATCTAGACACGGACAAGAAAAGGTTCAGCGGGATGAAGTCCCATGACTATCATGTGATGATGACGCAGATACTACCTGTTTCCCTTAGAGGGATAATGGACAAGCACGTCCCTAACACGCTTATTGATCTCTGTAACTTTTTTGACGTCATCTCTCAAAAGTCGATCAGTGTGAAGCAACTCCAAAGGCTAGAGGAAGAGATCGTTGTGATACTGAATGAGCTTGAGATGTACTTCCCGCCCGTGTTCTTTGACGTGATGGTGCATCTGTGTGTCCATATTGTGGATGACATAATAGACCTAGGGCCGTCATTTCTGCACAACATGATGCCGTTTGAGAGGATGAATGGGATCATCAAAGGATTCGTTCGTAACATGTCCCGTCCGGATGGAAGCATCATCCAGGGCTATTTGACACAAGAGTGCATCTCTTTCTGCGAGAATTTTCTATATGGCGCAGACCAGCAACCTGGTGTTAGTGTTGGTTTTCCCGTTAACAAGAACGATGGGAGGCTCGAAGGAGAAGGTCACTCCAACGGTCGCAGGGAACTGCACGTGGCATACTCAGATCGATGCAGCGACTTTGACAGAGCAAACTTGGTCGTGCTACAACACCCAGACGAGGTAGATCCTTTCGTGGCACTCCACAAAGAAATTATCACAAAGAAGTATCATGACCGGGGGGTATGCAGGACGGACGCCGAAGTTACTAGAGAGCACAACTCCACTTTCCTGCATTGGTTCAAAGAGCATATTATTGCTAATCCCTTGGAGGAGGGCTCTAGGGACGGATTGCTCATATACGCCTTAGCACATGGCCCCTCGCCCAACCTCTTAACCTATCAGGCATACGATATCAATGCACACACGTTCTACACGGAGGCCAAAGATATGGACAGTGATGATCAGAACTCAGGGGTGACGATGGAGTGCATGACCGGCAGTGACAACGGCGCAACTGAAAGATTTTACGGAAGGGTCGAGGAGATCTGGGAGCTTGACTACTCTGGACTGCACAACACGATGATGTTCCGTGTCAGATGGTCTAAGAATGTCGAAAGAGAAAACCGGAATTTCACTACCATGACTATACCCGACGCCAAGAGGGCTACCGTGAATGCTATCTCAAAAAACAAGCCATGGGTACACGCTAAGCACGTGACACAAAGCTTCTTCATAATCGACCCGCGCAATCACAGCCGTGTTGTCGTGAGGAGAGGCAAAAGGAACATCATTGGAATGGATGGAGTCGCCAACGAGGAATACTACGATCAGTACGGCAACCCAATGAGGGAAGATGACGATGATGATGAAGTATACATCAAAAGAAGAATCAATACTACATTACGTAAGAAAAATTGTACTCCATGGAAAAGGCGAAGTCACAATGAGGGGCTCAATTATTCTTCAACGAACAAGAAGGGAAAGAAGCTGACTCAAAAACGAAAATGTCAACGCCGAGGAACCGTATGTTATCAGTCAAATGATGTAATATATATGTTCCTATTTTGTATACACACTTAGCCATTATTATGCATGGGTCCAATGATGTAATATATATGTTCCTATTTTGTATAAATATTTAATCGTCAAATGATGCAATATATATCGCCTTACCTTCGTTCACTGCTCTCGGAAAAAAAGAAAATAAAAGTGAGAGAAAATACAGGAAAAGAAAATAGAAGGAAACGAACAGGAAAACTGTTATATAGGTACTAGTTATAGCAGCAGCGCTTTTGTGAGAAAAGAGCTACAGCTAGTCAAGATAGCAGTAGCGGTTTCTACACGAAACCTCTATAGCTACCTGGAGTAGCTATAGCGTGTTTTGCCTAAACGCGCTACTGCTATGCCCACTTAACCCCCAAAATCCCCACTCCTCCCTTCATCCTGCTTCTTTTCCCCCAAATCCCCACACTCTCTCTTCCCCCGTCGCGCCGTCGGAGCCCTGCCCTCGCCGCGCCACTGCGCTCGCCCCCGACCCTGACCCCGACCGACCCCAACGCTGGCTCCGGCCCCGGCCCCTGACCCCGACCCTGGCCCTGACCCCGGCTCCAGCCCCGGCACTCGCCCACGGCCCCGACCCCGAACCAGGCTCCGGCCTTGGCGCTCGACCCCGACCCCTCCCAACCTCGGCCGTCGTCAGGCCTGCACCCGCTGTAAGCCCCCCACCGCTCCTCCTCTCTCTGGTAGCTAGGTTTTTTGGTTAATTTACTTAGGTTTTAGTTAGGGCAGATGGTTAATTAGGTTATATGTTTAGTTATGAATTTAGCCAGGTTTTTTTCTTCAAGTTCTATATTTTTCTTCCTTTTATATGCAAATTTGAAGTGGACATGTGATGTTTTGTACATGTCATATTTGGAATTTGGACATGTCATTTGGACATGATGATTATGTGCAGGGTAAATGATCTAAGTGGCCTATGTTACGCCAGAATGTTGATTCCTTTTCCGTTCCGGTGAATTTTAGGCGCTCGATATGTCCATTTTTAGCAAAGGTCATGCCGAAATTTTCCGTAAATTTTGGCATGATTTGTGCTAGATAGTAGGCATATCGAGTGCTGGGATTTGCTGGGAAACGACATTCCGGCAAACATAGATTTCTTTTTATGTCATTTCTCATTTTTCATAGGTTTATAATTAAACGAGGAGACTTAATCGTAGGAAACATGTCGAGCCATGAAGAAACTGGGCCTTCTGACCAAGATGCAGACGAGATGGATTATGAGGGTGAACAAGAGTGCCTCGACTATTTGACTGCTAAGACGGGATTGTTGCAAAGTCAAGGTTTGCAGGTCGGCCTCGATGATGGTAGTGACGCCGACATCGACACCGACGGCGCCGGCGCCGATGGCGGTGCCGAGACCGGCGGGGAAGGTACCAGCGGGGAAGAAACCAGCGGGGAAGGTACCGGCGCTGATGCCGCTATCGAAAAGAAGAAACAGAAGAAGCGGAGCATACGAAAACCTAACAAACTAGGCATTGGATGACTGGTGATCACACAGATGGCACCTGGCAAGTTTGAGACATTAGAGCCAGAAGAACCTCGCAATTGCTATGGGAACCAAGTAGGATGCATCCTACGGGAATGCGCGAGCATCAACGATGATGACTTAAGGAGTAAAGAACATTTGACGCAGTTGCTCCTGATGAAGTTGCAAAAGAGATTCAAGTTCGCCGACCGGGATGATAACATAGAACAACCGTGGGATGATCCGAAGATGAAAAAGATTAACAATGAAACCATGGGCATGTTCAGCAGTGATTTGGCCTCCTGGAAAGGGAGGGTGAAACGAGCTATTGAGGTTGAGGAACCCCTGTCCAAGATTCTGGAGGAAAATCCGACACTTACGGAAGAGGAGTTCGAAAAGTTCAAGGACACTTGCGCTACCGAGGCAGCCAAGGCTAAGGCTACGAAATTCAAGAGCCTTTAGTAAAGGAACACAGGGAAGCATCGCCTCGGAAGCCATGGCTACCTCGGTAAAAGGCCCATATGGGATAAGGAGGACGCGGAACGTGAAGCCGCGGGTATCCCAGACCCCTTCGTGAAGTTCACTAGCCCCTTGGAGCATGACTTTATCAGGGCCCGCTACAAGTGGGACAAGGAAAAGAAGGTTTTTTACACGGACCAGATCACGAGGAAATTGATTAGACTGCTGGTAATTATTCTTTTAGCAGCTTACATTTAGCTCCAGATCTAGTCGACTACACATTCCTAAACGGTTCACGCTCCTTCTGCAGGAAAAGCAACACCAGCTTGTAGCCGAAATCCATACTTCTCTGGTGAGGCCCGAGTGGGACACCCCTCTCAATCGGGCCTTGAACGAACTTAAGGGACTCCCTTTGGGCCAGCGGCCGCAATATGGTCGTGTGCACGGCGCTGGAGACGGCGTCGCGTGGAAGGTGTTTTACAACGAGGGCCCAGAGGCTAAGAAGAAGAAAAAGAAGTTTAGTCAGGCAGACATTGATAGGAAGGTGAAGCTTGCGGTCGAGAAAAAAGCAACTGAGGATGCAAAAAAACAGCCGAGGAGAAAAATGAGTTGCTACAGCAGGCAGTCAACGCAGCTGTAACTGACTGCAGAAATGATTTTGCTACTAACCTGGTTCCAGCTATCATCAACTGGACGAAGGAAAATCCAGACAAGACGGTACATGATTTCCCATTTCCCAGTTTCGTCGGGAGCAACTCCGTGAACAAGAACACCACCGCACCATCACTTGCTCATGCAACCGGGACTCCTCTCGCAGTCTCTCCCGCTCATAGCAGCCCGTCCTCAGTCTCTGGCGCGCTAGGCGGGCCTTCGTCTTTGGCTGAGCTTGACGCCATCACGGTAATTACATGTCACACCAACATATATATATAATATTCCATTTTCGTTGCCTTTCGGATGTTTTACGCCACAGACATGTGTTTGCAAGCTGAAGAAATCCCGTGCACCATACTCTACTTGATCAAAGGCCAGAAGGTGGACGTGGGAAAGGGGATGATAATGAACCCCTTGCAACCCATGATCCACAACCAGCCGATCCCCGCTGGGCAGTTCAGGGTTAACTTGTCCAGTGTGAAATCGGGGCACGAGGATTTGCCTCCTCTAGTATAGCATGTGGGAGAGGACGACGAGACCCCACCGCGGATTGGAAGCTGCAAGGGTTGGGTGCTGCTATGGCCGAAGAATCTTATTCGTCTAGAGCCATCCGAGAGCACACCGATAACCACACATCAACAAGCATGTGTGGAGACCACCACCCCGCCTACGCAATTACTAGCTCTTGTAGTGTCGGGTGAGAACGACGGATGACGTGATGAAGGGGGCGCAATAGTACTGGCTGATGTAATCGGTCCTGTAGATGGATGATGAGACGGAGGTCGAGCTAATGGGTTTCCTCAATACAAACGCATATGAGTGTGACTTAGATATGATGAGTCAACCATATGACGAATCAGGCTATTAGCATGCTAATGAGGATATGGATGATCTGCCCGGGCAGGAAGGTCGTAGCAGGGATTGCAAAAAGTCTCTCTTCATGAAATCTTCACAGGACACACCTGAAGATGCCGCCTCAACATAGGCTCAACTAGCCGGGGGTCGTACAGTGCTTAGCCGGGAACACTGGGGCAGGGGTTAAGGAAGGGCCTGGAAGGGGTGCCCAAGAAAAAGGAGAGGAAGAGATCGGGGAAGATAGCTGCCTCCAAACAAGCCAGAGCACATAGCAGCCAGACGATGGATTCTGAAGAGCGTGTACCCGTGAAAGGTGCGGCCATGTTCCATCTCATGGGTGAGCCGATGCTACCACCGAAACCGCTGGAGGCACTATCAAGGGATCTCAGGAGACTGCACGACCATGTGCTATCGACTGAGAAAAGCCTACTAGCCTCGAAGGATCCAGGATATCCAACATACGCGGCTTGTGTGCCTGAGGGAAAGTGCTAAGTCGACACACGGCCCGCGGAGGTGTTCTTCCTGCGGTTTGACCATATCTTTGAGATGTTTCTGACAAGGCGGCTTGATTTTACAATCGTCCGCCTTTTTGCGCTACATATGAGCTCCGTCATGAAGAGAGAAGAAGTCTCGCAAATCTGTGTGGCGGATCCGTACTACATGCACGAGTCTTTCTTGAGTCTTGGCGACTTTGAGCGTGAAACTTCTTGGGACTACCTCCAAAACTTCATGGTACAGAATAAGGACCAGGAAATTGTCCTCCTACCTTATCATCCAAAGTAAGTCAGTTCCGGACAACCCTTTCGTACATATCAATCATTCCTTCTCGCTCATATGGAGAATAATTTGAGGTGTCTTTTCCCCGCAGCAACGGGCGCGCCGTCCTTACCATTCTTTACCCGCGAGTCTCCCACGCCGTGTATTTCGACCATTCTAGAGACTACGAGAAGAAGGACTACACCCACATAATGAATATTCTAGATGATGCTCTCCAAGGCTTCAGCATTAGAGGTGGCCATATGGAGATCAGGAAACAAAGGAACAAGAAGATGGGTTTCGCGCATAAAACTAACTTCTCCTGCATCCATGTCCCAAAACCAAGCAAGAAAGATGGATTCTACATCCTCCATCTCATGCTTGAGTTCAGCACAGATCACCAAAAGCTTCCCATGAGAAGCAGAAATGATGATCATATCCACAAGTGGGTAGAATCTCATGGAGAAGCGGATTATAAACTTAGAGATGACTTCTTTCACATCCAAAGGGACATTGTGACGATCATCATGAAAGAAGTCATCGATGAGAAGGGTGTTGGGGAACTTAGTAATTTCAAAAAAATTCCTACGCACACGCAAGATCATGGTGATGCATAGCAACGAGAGGGGAGAGTGTGTCCACGTACCCTCGTAGACCGAAAGCGGAAGCGTTAGCACAACACGGTTGATGCAGCCGTACGTCTTCACGATCCGACTGATCAAGTACTGAACGCACGGCACCTCCGAGTTCTGCACACGTTCAACTCGATGACATCCCTCGAACTCCGATTCAGCCGAGCTTTGAGGGAGAGTTCCGTCAGCATGATGGCATGGTGACGATGACGATGTTCTACCGACGAGGGCTTCGCCTAAGCACCTCTACGATATGACCGAGGTGGATTATGGTGGAGGGGGGAACCGCACATGGCTAAGAGATCCAAAGGATCAATTGTTGTGTCTATGGGGTGCCCCCTACGCCCGTATATAAAGGAGTGGAGGAGGGAGAGGGCCGGCCCTCTCTATGGCGCGCCCTAGGGGAGTCCTATCCCACCAGGAGTAGGATTCCTCCTTTCCTAGTAGAACTAGGAGCCCTTCCAAGTAGTAGGAGTAGGAGGGAAGGAAAGGGAAGGAAAAAGGAGAAGGAAGGAAGGGGGCACCCCGCTCCCTAGTCCAATTCGGACCAGCCCATGGGGAGGGGTGCGGCCACCCTTTGAGGCCTTTCTCTCCTTTCCCGTATGGCCCATTAAGGCCCAATACGAATTCCCATAACTCCCCGGTACTCCTGAAAATACCCGAATCACTCGGAACCTTTCCGATGTACTAATATAGTCGTCCAATATATCGATCTTTACATATCGACCATTTCGAGACTCCTCGTCATGTCCCGATCTCATTCAGGACTCCGAACTCCTTCGGTACATCAAAACACATAAACTCATAATATAACCGTCATCGAACTTTAAGCGTGCGGACCCTACGGGTTCGAGAACTATGTAGACATGACCGAGACATGTCTCCGGTCAATAACCAATAGCGGAACCTAGATGCTCATATTGGCTCCCACATATTCTATGAAGATCTTTATCGGTCAGACCGCATAACAACATACGTTGTTCCCTTTGTCATCGGTATGTTACTTGCCCGAGATTGGATCGTCGGTATCTCAATACCTAGTTCAATCTCGTTACCGGCAAGTCTCTTTACTCGTTCCGTAATACATCATCCCGCAACTAACTTATTAGTTGCAATGCTTGCAAGTCTTAAGTGATGTGCATTACCGAGAGGGCCCAGAGATACCTCTCCGACAATCGGAGTGACAAATCCTAATCTCGAAATATGCCAACCCAACAAGTACCTTCAGAGACACCTGTAGAGCACCTTTATAATCACCCAGTTACGTTGTGACGTTTGGTAGCACACAAAGTGTTCCTCCGGTAAACGGGAGTTGCATAATCTCATAGTCATAGGAACATGTATAAGTCATGAAGAAAGCAATAGCAACAAACTAAACGATCAAGTGCTATGCTAACGGAATGGGTCAAGTCAATCACATCATTCTCCTAATGATGTGATCCCGTTAATCAAATGACAACTCATGTCTATGGTTAGGAAACATAACCATCTTTGATCAACGAGCTAGTCAAGTAGAGGAAATAACTAAACGATCAAGTGACACTCTGTTTGTCTATGTATTCACACATGTATTATGTTTCTGGTTAATAAAATTCTAGCATGAATAATAAACGTTTATCATGATATAAGGAAATAAATAATAACTTTATTATTGCCTCTAGGGCATATTTCCTTCAGTCTCCCACTTGCACTAGAGTCAATAATCTAGTTCACATCGCCATGTGATTTAATACCAATAGTTCACATCACCATGTGATTAACACCCATAGTTCACATCGACATGTGACCAACACCCAAATGGTTTACTAGAGTCAATAATCTAGTTTACATCTCTATGTGATTAACACCAAAGAGGACTGAGGTGTGATCATGTTTTGCTTGTGAGAGAAGTTTAGTCAACGGGTCTGCCACATTCAGATCCGTAAGTATTTTCCAAATTTCTATGTCAACAATGCTCTGCACAGAGCTACTCAAGCTAATTGCTCCCACTTTTAATATGTATCTAGATTGATATTTAGAGTCATCTAGATCAGTGTCAAAATTTGCATTGACATAACCCTTTACGACAAACCTTTTGTCACTTCCATAATCGAGAAACATATCCTTATTCCACTAAGGATAAATTTTACCAATGTCCAGTGATCTACTCCTAGATCACTATTGTACTCCCTTGCCAAACTCAGGGCAGGGTATACAATAGGTCTAGTACACAGCATGGCATTCTCTCTCTATCTTCTACCGTGGTCGGGTTTTGAGTCTTACTCAACTTCACACCTTGTAACACAAGCAAGAACTCCTTCTTTGACTGTTCCATTTTTAACTACTTCAAAATGTTGTCAAGGTATGTACTCGTTGAAAAACTTATTAAGCGTCTTGATCTATCTCTATAGATCTTGATGCTCAATATGTAAGCAGCTTCACCGAGGTCTTTCTTTGAAAAAACTCCTTTCAAACATTCCTTTATGCTTTGCAGAATAATTCTACATCATCTCCGATCAACAATATGTCATACATATACATATCAGAAATGTTGTAGTGCTCCCACTCACTTTCTTGTAAATACAGGCTTCACTGCAAGTCTGTATAAAACTATATGCTTTGATCAACTTATCAAAGCGTATATTCCAACTCCGAGATGCTTGCACCAGTCCATAGATGGATCACTGGAGCTTGCATATTTTGTTAGTACCTTTAGGATTGGCAAAACCTTCTGGTTGCATCATATTCAACTCTTCTTTAATAAATCCATTAAGGAATGTAGTTTTGTTTATCCATTTGCCAGATTTCATAAAATGTGGCAATTGCTAACATGATTCGGACAGACTTAAGCATAGATACAAGTGAGAAACTCTCATCATAGTCAACACCTTGAACTTGTCAAAAACCTTTTGTGACAATTCTAGCTTTGTAGATAGTAACACTACTATCAGCGTCTGTCTTCCTCTTGAAGATCCATTTAATCTCAATGGCTCGCCGATCTTTGGGCAAGTCAATCAAAGTCCATACTTTGTTCTTATACATGGATCTCATCTCAGATTTCATGGCCTCAAGCCATTTCGTGGAATCTGAGCTCATCATCGCTTCCTCATAGTTCGTAGGTACGTCATGGTCAAGTAACATGACCTCCAGAACAGGATTACCGTACCACTCTGGTGCGGATCTCACTCTGGTTTACCTACGAGGTTCGGTAGTAACTTGATCTGAAGTTACATGATCATCATCATTAACTTCCCCACTAATTGGTGTAGGAGTCATAGGAACAGATTTCTGTGACGAACTACCTTCCAATAAGGGAGCAGGTACAGTTACCTCATCAAGTTCTACTTTCCTCCCACTCACTTCTTTCGAGAGAAATTCCTTCTCTAGAAAGGATCCATTCTCAGCAATGAATAACTTGCCTTCGGATCTGTGATAGAAGGTGAACCCAACATTTTATTTTGAGTATCCTATGAAGACACACTTCTCCAATTTGGGTTTGAGCTTATCAGGTTGAAACTTTTTCACATAAGCATTGCAACCTCAAACTTTAAGAAACAACACCTTAGGTTTCTTGCCAAACCATAGTTCGTACGGTGTCGTCTCAACGGATTTAGATTGTGCCCTATTTAACGTGAATGTAGCTGTCTCTAATGCATAACCCCAAAAAGATAGTGGTAAATTGGTAAGAGACATCATAGATCGCACCATATCTAATAAAGTATGGTTACAACGTTCGGACATACCATTACACTGTGGTGTTCCAGGTGGCGTGAGTAGTGAAACTATTTCACATTGTTTTAACTGAAGGCCAAACTCATAACTCAAATATTTTACTTCTGCGATCATATCGTAGAAACTTCTAGTTTTTGTTACGATAATTCTCCACTTCACTCTGAAATTCTTTGAACTTTTCAAATGTTTCAGACTTGTGTTTCATCAAGTAGATATACTCATATCTGCTCAAATCATCTGTGAAGATCAGAAAATAATGATACCTGCTGCGAGCCTCAATATTCATCGGACCACATACATCAGTATGTTTGATTTCCAACAAATCTGTTGCTCGCTCCATTGTTCCGGAGAACGGAGTCTTAGTCATCTTGCCCATGAGGCATGGTTCGCAAGCATCAACTGATTCATAATCAATTGATTCCAAAAGCCCATCAGCATGGATTTTCTTCATGCGCTTTACACCAATATAACCTAAACGGCAGTGCCACAAATAAGTTGCACTATCATTATTAACTTTGCATCTTTTGGCTTCAATATTATGAAAATGTCACTAGTAGAAAAAGGGCCTATTGTCCCGGTTTGTAAGGGACTTTTGTCCCGGTTCCTGAACCGGGACTAAAGGCTCGGTACTAATGCCCTGTCCCTTTAGTCCCGGTTCAATCCAGAACCAGGACAGATGGGCCTCCACGTGGCCTGTGCGCGGAGCCCAGGCAGGAGGGCCTTTGGTCCCGGTTGGTGGCACCAACCGGGACCAATAGGCCTCCACGCGTCAGTATTTCTGTGGCTGGGGTTTTTGTTTTTTGAAGGGGGGGGTTTGGGGGTTTTGGGGGGTTAATTTAGGTGTTTCATATATTGTGTTAGCTAGCTATAATTAATAGAGAGAAGTGTCCTCTCTTATGTCCGTGCTTGGTCGACGCTACGTACTTTACATACGTATAGAGAGGACTAGACACGCTAGCTAGCTAGTAAGCAAACGAAGGAAATAGAAGATCGTTATGAACATATATGCATACAGAGAGAAGTGATATCGACCACCTCTCCTTCTCCGAGAGATTGGTCGAACAACAAGTTCTCGTATATCTATCCGACACTACCAGCTACATATATAAAATAATTATCACTTACAAATATAATCTCCTAATATACGGACTCATGGTCCACATAGTATTCTTTGTCTTCCGCGATCACGTGGTCAAGAAAGAATGCCGCCAATTCCTCTTGAATTGCTCGCATGCGAGCTGGTGCTAGGAGTTCATCCCACTTCCGAAACATCTAATTTGAAGAAGGGGGCAATACATATATATATGAATGAATGAAACTCAACACAAATGATGGTAATAAAATAAAATTGTGAATGCTGTTATTTACGCACTTCATATTGTGTGTCAGAGTAGCCCCGCTCATAGGTCGTGTGGTGGATGGACTCGCAAACGTAGTATCCACATAAATCATTCCCTTGTTCCTTCCACAACCACTTTACAAGAAATAGAGGTCAATCAAACTGATAAGCAAGAATGCCAAATGGTATTGATGAAACTAGCGCTTGAATCAATAGGAGATGCGCGGAACATGCTACTATAGTACTTACTTTCGGGTGTCTAAATTGTAGCTTCTTCGGGAGTCCCGGAGCTTTTTTGGTGAATTTTTTCCAAACCCTGCCAGATAAAGAAAACAATTACTTGATATATCAGGAAATGAGCAAAGTGCCTGATATGGTGGATAATGATCGATTTAACTTACTTCTCGAGCATTTGAGTCATGTCCGCATAGTCCTGGGGATCTTTTCGTCTTGAGTCTAAGACGGTTAGTAGTCCCTGCTCAAGCTTAATCTCTAGGAGAATATAGTGGAAACTGCACACGCATGCATAACTCATCAATTACATTACTATAACCTTGACTAATATATAAGGGAAACCGAATATGCACAAGACAGTAACACTCACTTGAAGTTGTAAGGAAAGAGTATTATATCTTTGTTTTCATCTATTACCAATGATCGTAGCAAGTTGGCCTCGGTATCTGCGGCATGAAATTTAACCTCAGTTGCATCTATGAGATTTGTGTTAATGAACCCAATATCACCGATTTGTCTTTTCTTCAATTTGACGATCTTCAATCTACATAATATAGTGAGGATAATTATAAATACATGCAATGAAAGAGCTGAGCTATATAGAGAGACTTAATGACACAAGTAGTACTACTTACAAACAGTAGCAGGTGACCGTTGCTTTATCGAGGGCCAATTGATTGAAAAACTGAAAGAACTCCTGAAATGGAACAGGCAAAAGATCAATTCTAACAAGGTCATGCTCCTTTTTAACTCCCACATACAAAGTACTCCTCCCCCCAGACTCTCTGCAGATTTTCAAGTACCAATCATGCAATCTTCACATCATCATTTATAGAGATCTTTCATCTTTGACGAGAGGCTTCCCGTACTCGTATCTTTGTATCTGCACCATCCTCGGATCATTAGCGACGATGTCTCTAGGCACCTTGAGCGGGGGGCACGATTGCTTCGCTTGTTCACCGAGCTGGGCAATTTTTTTCCCAGCTCGTCATTCTTTCAGCCTTTGATCACTTATAGTACTTCCCGACCGCTCCGCTTTGGCAAATTCCCTACCAATAATGCGCTCATAGTTTCCTCTCGATAGAGACTAGGGTGGTTTTGTCAGGGCAGCAGAGTGCGCTTCGCTTTCACCGGATCTACCTTCTCCTCTGGAGGTGGATGTTTCTTTGCTTTCACCCCTTCAAAGAAGTTCCTCACTTCTTCTCGCGCGATCTCGACGTTCTCCTCCGGGGTCCTCTCGTATGGTAACTTCTCTGGAGTCTTCAGAGAAGGACCGAATCTGTATGTCCTCCCACCTCTGGCTGTACTGCTAGATGCGGACAGAGCACACGGAGCGGTTGTCTTCTTTACTTGCTTACGAGGCGAAGGAGAAGGACTACTACGCGCCGGAGCAGCCGGAGTGGCGGCAAGTCTCTTCCGCCCTTGCTGACGAGGCGGAGAAGGAGGAGGCTGGCTGCTCGGGCGCGCCGGCACAGGCGGAGAAGGAGGCGGAGTGCCGCCACGCGTCGGAGAAGGAGCCGGCCGAGTGCCCTGATCGTCACTCGCCGGAGGAGGAGGCGGTGGAGGAGGGGGAGTGCCCTGACTCGCCGGAGGAGGAGGAGGAGGTGGAGGCGTCCAGTTCGGAAGGTTGATGAGCTCCTTCCGCCATATGCATGGAGTCTTTAGAGCAGAACCCAGCCGAGTCTCCCCTTCACCGGTAGGGTGGTCAAGCTGGAGGTCCTCAAATCCCTCCGTTATTTCATCCACCATCACCCTAGCATATCCATCTAGAATCGGCCGGCAGTGAAAAGTTGCGCCGGGTTCAGTAGGAAAAGCAGAGCCAACAGCCGCCTTAACCTTCATATTAATACATTGCATCATAAGGTGGCAATTTTGAGACTCCGTGATAGCATCCACAGGATAGCTGGCGGGAGTCATCAAGACATGCTCCGGCTGAAGAAGCTCGGTGGAAGCCACGCTGCTTCTCCGCTGAGATGGCGGGGTAGCTTCGGGGGAAGCTTCGGCAGTTTGTTTGCTGCGATTTGCTTCTCGTTCCTCTATCGCTTGTACCCTAGCGTGCAGCGCCTGCAGTTGGGTCTGCTCCACTTTTTTCCTCCTCTCGTAGCATTTGTAACCGCCTGCGTCCGGAAACCCAGCCTTCCACGGAATGGAGCCTGGGCGTGCCTCGTGTCCGTCCAGGGTGCTCAGGATTCCCGAGGGCCATTGTGAGCTTGTCGTTCTCTCTGTCTGGAACGAACGTCCCTTGCTGTGCTGCTTCGATATAGTGCTTAAGCCTCTTGACTGGTATTTCCATTTGCTTGTCCGTCCAAATGCACTTCCCTGGTACAGGGTCCAAGGTTCCGCCAGCCCTGAAGAACCAAGTCCGGCAACGGTCTGGCTAGTTAATTGTCTCTGGTTCGATCCCTTTGTCAACCAGGTCATTCTCAATCTTGGCCCACTTAGGCCGGGCTGCGAGGTAGCCACCTGACCCCGTGTGGTGGTGATGCTTCTTCTTCGCAGCATTTTGCTTGTTTGTCGCCGACATCTTCTTACTCTTTTCCAATGTCTTGTGGGCCACAAATGCGGGCCAGTGATCTCTGATCTTCTTATATCTGCCCTTCAATTCTGGTGTCTCTTTATTTCGACAAACTTATTCAGCTCTTTCCTCCACCTCCTGAATAGTTCTGCCATCCTCTTAAGAGCAAAAGACTTGATTAATTGCTCTTTAACTGGCTTCTCCGGATCATCCTCTGGCGGTAGGGTGAAATTTGACTTCAGCTCACTCCAAAGATCATTTTTCTGCATATCATTGACATAAGACACCTCAGGGTCTTCTGTAGCCGGCTTTAACCATTGCTGCATGCTGATCGGGATCTTGTCCCTAACCAAAACCCCGCACTGAGCAACAAATGCGCTCTTTGTCTGGAGGGGTTCAATCGGTTCGCCGTCGGGCGCGATTGCTACGATCTCAAACTTTTCATCCGAGCTCAACTTTTTCTTCGGGCCTCGTCTCTTTATTGAAGTTGTGCTCGATCCGGAGGGCTAGAAAAAAGAACAAAGACTTAATTAATATGTGTACATACCAAAACAATGAATGCATCAATTAGCTAGTCAGCAGAAGCTTAACTAATATATATACCTGGTCAGACTCGGTTCGGTCACCGGAGACGTCATCGCGGTCTCCTTCTTTCACCGGCATTGTGTCACTGGAGCCATCCTCACGGTCTCCTTCTTGCACCGGCATTAGGTCACCGGAGCCATCATAATCATAGCAGCTACTTCCAGACCATCGGTGTCGTTGAGAAACAACGAGCAGAAGGCATCACTTCCTCGTGTGATTATGTCCCCCAACAACTCTTCTTGTACTTCGTCTCGGGCGGTGTCCATAGTTTCTACAAATATTTACAACATGGCAATTATTATTCAAACATGACAGATGGATATATTAGTGGCAAACATAGAACTAATATTAATTAGTGGCCTCGACGTTGCTTCTCTAGGGTTTGGGGTGGCCTCGACGCTGCTTCTCTAGGGTTTGGAGTGGCCTCGACAACTCTTCAAGGATAAAAAAAGAAGAGGAAGAAGAAAAAAAGAGAAGAAGAAAGAATAGAGGAGTAAGAACTCCTCTATTCTTTCTTCTCCTCTTTTTTTCTTCTTCTTCCTCTTTATTTTATCGGGAACGAGGGTCGTCGAGGGTAGCCGAGCGGTAGAGGAAACCCTAAATAGCAAGTATCGTGGGTGTGAGACATGGATGTAGTGTCCGACACTGACGGCCACATGTATCTCACATCGACGATACTTGCTATTTAGGGTTTCCTCTATTGCTCGGCGACCCTGACCCTCGACGACCCTCGTTCTCGATAAAAAAGAGGAAGAAGAAGAAAAAAAGAGAGTTTTTTTTATCGGGAACGAGGGTCGTCGAGGGTCAGGGTCGCCGAGCGGTAGAGGAAACCCTAAATAGCAAGTATCGTGGGTGTGAGATACATGTGGCCGTCGGTGTCGGACACTACATCCACGTCCCACAAGTGAAGCGGGTCGATGCCCGCGTCACTTGTGGGGCGTGGATGTACTGTCCGACACCGACGGCCACATGTATCCCACACCGATGATACTTGCTATTTAGGGTATATCGACCCCCCTTGTGTTGAAGTTATCGGGAGGTGGTATATATATCGACCCCCTTCATGTTGAAGTTATCGGGAGGGGGTATATCGACCCCCCCTCGTGTTGAAGTTATCGGGAGGGGGTATATCGACCCCCCCCTTTTGTTGAAGTTATCGGGAGGGGTATATCGACGACGACAGACCCGATAAAACATAAGAATACGAAGAAGAAATAAAAAGAGGAGAAGAAGAAAGGAATAGAGGAGAAGATCGAAGAAAAAAAAAGAAGAAAAAAAAGAGGAGAAGAAGAAAGGAATAGAGGAGAAGAAGAAAAAATAGAAAAAATTTCTATTTTTTCTTCTTCTCCTCTATTCCTTTCTTCTTCTCCTCTTCCTTTTCTTCCTCTCCTCTTCTTCTCCTCTTCCTTTTCTTCCTCTCCTCTTCTTCTCCTTTTTCCTCTTCTTATTTTCCTTTTTCCTCTCCTAATATATATAACTTTTCTAGATAACCTAAAATGTACTAAATCAGAGAACATATATAGATAATCCTTTTCTAAATATTTAAATCTAACTTTTGCATATATGAACATATATACACAGAGAACATAAAAACATATATACATTTTTATAAAAAAGCAAAATACAAACATATATATGAAAAAAATCTGAAAAGAAGCAATATACACAATATATATACTGACATATATACATAATATATAGAAAGAAACAATATACACAATATACACAAGCATATAATATATGAAAAAATAGGGGGGCCAGACCAACGGAGGGGTAGGGCGACGGCGACGGGCGGGGCGGGGCGGGTCGACGGCGACATGCGGGGCAGGGGCGACGGCGACGGGCAGGGAAGGGCGACGACGACGGGCGGGCCGGGGCGCGCGACGCACGTCGGGGCAGGGCGGCGAGCGGAGAGCTGCGTTGGGCGAGGGCACGACTGACGGCGAGGCACGGGCGACGGTGACGGCGCGGTCGGGGGCGACTGCAGGGGCGGCCGATGGCGTCGGGGCAGCCTGGCAGCGTCGGTGAGCTCGGCGTCGTCGGGGGCAAATGGTCGATGAGAAACTGAAATTTTCACAAGTCCTGGTTATATACCAAGAGCATTGGTCCCGGTTCGTATTACCAACCGGGACCAATGCCACCTTTAGTCCCGGTTGGTGCCACCAACCGGGACCAAAGGCCGCCGCTTCCCGCCCTTTCGTCTCGGTTGGTGGCACCAACCG
>NC_053023.1:92508422-92645298 GCF_003073215.2 Triticum urartu | reverse complement strand
CAAGGGTTTCAGGTCTTCCTCATAGAATCTTTTAATCCAAGACCCTAGAAGACAGATGTTAATTTCTTGGAGGTTAGGTTTGCCTAGGCCTCCAAAATCTTTTTTCATAGAGACTAGGGCCCAATTAGCAAGGTGTAGCTTCCTATTTCCCTCAAAATCATTCCACAAGCAATGAGAAATCTGAGAATTGATGAGGTTCACTGCCCATTTAGGGAACTTGAAAAAGAAGAGGAGATACACTGGAATGCTATCCAAACAAGCTAGTATGAGGATGAATCTACCTCTGTAAGAGAGAAGTTTGCCCCTCCACCCAGAAATCCTTTTAATGATTTTATCTAGAAGGGTTGGATATCCTCTCTCCTCAGTTTATCGAGAGGGATACCTAGGTACTTAATGGGGAAGTTACCTTTATTACAGACTAGAATAGAGAGGAAGTCAGCTATCTCCTGATCATCCATGTTGATAGGGATGAGTTCACTTTTAGAGTAGTTGATTCTCATGCCTGAGACTTGTTCAAACCAGGTTAGAACAGTTTTCAGATTGCTAGCATGTGTGGAGTCATTGTCTAAGAAAAGGATGGTATCATCTGCATATTGAAGGCAGATGATGCCACCAGGGCAGACCTCAGGACAAAGCCCTACAACCAGACTATGATCAGCAGCTTTTGCTCGGCATTTTAGTAAGAACGTCCACTACTAAATTAAACAAAATCGGGGAGATGGGGTCACCTTGCCTAAGGCCTTTTCCAGCAAGGAAAAAATCACTTTCACAGTTATTTAACTTGACCCCAACAGACCCCCCATGAGTAAGTTGCTGGATCCAACTCTCCTCTGTGAAAGGCTTGGAAAAGATCTAAGAGATCATTTTTCACCAAGTCCCAAAAATGCTGGTAAAACAAGAAGGGAATCCCATCAGGACCAGGAGCCCCATCAGGATAAGAGCTAAAAATGGCTTCCTTCACCTCTGTCTCTGAAAAAGGGGCTTCTAGCAGCTCATTTTCAGCAGGAGAGACTTTTTCAGAAGCAGAGAAAAAATTGTTTTGTAGAGAGAACCTAGAAGGGTTTTCTTTATTAAACAGGTCTTTGTAGAAGTCACTAGCCACTTTCAGCATCTCATCTACCTTAGTAACAGGGCCATTAGGGCCATCAAGGGAGCGAATGAGAGTTTTCCTCCTTCTCCGGTTAGCTACTGCATGGAAGTAAGCAGTATTTCTATCACCCTCCTTAATGTTCCTAGCCAAATTTTCTTGAGCTCTCCATGGACAAAGTTTAATCTATTAGTCTAAGCCTCAGAGAGGTCAGTGGTTTCTGCCTTAATATCTAGAGAATCAAACTCAAGGAGGAGAAGCCTTTTGTATCTTCTAAGATTAGCTTCCTCATTGGAGTTCCACCCTTTGGTAGTTCTTCTAAATCTCCTGATTTTGATCTGCCAATTTTCAAGGGCGTAGCTGCTCCCAGTAGGCGCATTCCAGATTTTCCTGACTAGCTCAGTAAAATCTTGTCTAAGCAACCACCACTTTTCAAATTTAAAACTATTACTCTTTGGAGTTTGGTTAAGACCAGAGTCCCAGAGCAAAGGAGTGTGGTCACTACCACATCTGGGTAGAGCCCTACAACTAGAAAGGGGAAAGAAACTATCTAATTCTGTGTCACAGAAAATTCTGTCAATGGTGGACATAATCCTGGAGCAGCACTTCCAATATATCTAGCAGAACTGTGGATTTTCCTTCTGACAGGGCAATTCTCAACTTTATGGGTAACAATTTTGCAGATAAAACAACTCTTCGGCTTGACACATTTATCCAAATGATGCCCTGGTTCCCCACAGTTGTAGCAGATCACCTCAGAGTATGCCATAAGGCCCGAAGCAGGAGCAGGGGCAGTTTTCTGGATGTCCTATCTCTTATTTTGCCGATTCTTGCCTTGATATTTCCCAATGATCTGAGAGTCAGAACCACCAGCAGATTGATCTTGGGCAATTATAGGAGCCTGCCCAGATTGTGCCCCCATTTGGGGGGGAGGTGGGCCGTACCACTGCCCAACCGGCGCTCCCCTCATTGTGATAGGGGAAATTCATCGGAGTTCCTGGTTCCTTCTCATCCTCCAGCTAGATGTTGTCTCTCAGGAAGCAGAAATAACCACTAGACCGCTCAATTGAAGCAGATTGCAAGCCTAATTTCAATCTTCTGCAGGTTTTGGGGAGAGGTAAGGTAGGGGATCCACCTGCTCCGGCTCCGGTGGCGTGTTGGTGGGCAGGAGTCCAGTCAAGCATTCCCATCTCGCAGCATGGCGTGGATCTCCTGAATTCACTTCTCCTTTCGCCCATCGAACGAACACAATCGGCGGCTCACTGGGGTGGGGCATCCTATGCTTCTCTGAGAAATCTCCTTCGAAGTAGATCCGCAGGGCTAGATTCAGCAGCTCCCAATCCACATGATCCTTGCACATCCGAGCATACCTGCGCGAGTGAGAGAATGGATTCGGTCCCTCCTCGGCTTCCTCCCTCGCAGCTTCCTCCTCTGCTTCCCTCCATTCGCGCGTGCACTGGGTCCAGGAGAGAGCATCGTCACGGATCCGCATCACCCGCTCCCTCCATCTCCTCCCTTGAGTCTCCCGCAGCGGCTGCAGCATCCGCGGGAAGGCTTTGTAGACAGGTGGGAGATGCATCTTGTACATCTGCCTGTCTTCTAGCCATTCCCCCATGGATATGGCCAGCGACTCCATGGGGCACGCAAGCAGACTTGCTGAGGGGGGCAGGCGCGCCCGGAGTCAGGAGGCAAGGGGTGGGGCGAGATCTATTTGCCAATTACTTCCTCCTTTTCGGTTTATAGGGCTCAATTCAAAAATCTCACCAACCAAGGTAGATGATGAATGGTGGAATACTTTTTGTAGTTTGCAAAAGCACCTAATTAATGCACTTGTTTTCCTCAAAAAATTATGTTTATCAATGCATAAATTTCAATGCATGCATGCATAAAGTACATGCATTGGTCAATTTTCTCTTAATACTTGCATGCAATGATTTAATGCACCTTGGAATCTGAACATGTGATGGAAAACAACCAAATTGAGCCTTATAAAATGGAAAAACTAAAATTTTGAGATAAGCCCTATAAACTGAAAAGGAGGGAGTATGTGAACTAAACAGTCAACATATAAAATAATTTAAATATATATAATATAGTTAGAAGGGAAACATAAGTTGGACCTGGCGTTCCTATTCTTATATAGAAAAATAGAACAGACCTCTGTATTTTCTTCAAAAAAATACATAAATTGGGCTGCCAAAAATAAAACCTCGGACGGGAGGTCCATAGGTCGGTCGATACATGACGACCCTAAGAAAATACAAACAGGCCTATGGACCTCCCATCCGAGGTCGTGGGCTGCGCATGTTAAAAATGAAAGCCTAGAAGGGGCAGCCCAAAACCACGTCCAACACTTGCCAAAACTTCGTCACTCGACATTGTGTGGGCATTTTGACTGTGCATCATATGAAGATGTGCTATGCATGAATGTTGATCAGCATGATGTTAACTGGCTGGTAGTTCCATTTTTGACCATGAATAAAACTTCCAACATGATGTTAACCCTGTTTGAAAAGGCCGTGTTAATATAAATGCTCTACCTCTGAAAGTTGCAGTTTCTTATCTGAAACTGAAACTTGCAGTTTCTTCTCTGAGAATCACATTGTCTGCACTTTTATACTCCTATGAAACTACATTTTTTAAGTGCTAAAAATAGATCTCTAGAATTCATAAAATACTTTATATGCTCAATACTGCAAATCTGAAATTCAAAAGACATTCATATCTGAAAGTACTCTCAAAATACACAACACAAAACACAATTCACAACCTGCAAATACTGACAACCCTAAGCTCCTCCTGACAATTCACAACCTGCCCGACTATTGGGCTGGGGGGGCAGCCCCCTCCTATTCCTCGGCGGCAGACAGTCGCCCCGTGAGACGATGTGAATGGCGAGGGAGACGATGGCGGGGAAGCGTCATCAGGCCAACTGCTTTTCTCCTCTTGCATTTGGGTTCGGTCGACGAAGACTCCACCGGCTCGCTCTGGCAGGACACCCTCACAAACGGCACCCTGTAGATGCTCGATCCTTCAATCTCTAGTGGATGCTCCATCTGGGATCGATACTCCCACCACCGCTCCCTCACGATCGGATTCGGTGAATCTGTTTGCTCCATGGCCCAGAGGAGCAGCTCTATGTACTCCGGCGCGACTCCCTCCGGGAGTATCGCCGCCTTTTCACTCTGCTGCAGATATTTGGCCATGGATGTCGCCGTCGCCGCTAGTTGGTCCTTGTTGTCAAGACTGTATCTCCAACATCCTAGCTAGTTTCACAGGGTCACCGTCTGCGATCCTCACGTATCGGTTGTACTCCTCCATCGATCTACTTCTCCACAGCACCTTCACTCACCGGCGGTGGTTTTTGAATGGAAGAGGAGAGGAGCAGTGCTAGTTTTGGATTAGAACGGGAGAGGAGCGATGCCGGTTTTGGATTGGAACAGGAGAGGAGGGGCGGTGGTTTTGAAATGGAAGAGGAGAGGAGCGGCGCTGCATTTAGATTGGAACAGGAGAGGAGCGGCGGTGGTTTAAGAGGAGAAGAGCGGAAGAGCGGCGCTGGTATTGGAAGTATTTTTTGTTGTTTCGCGTATTTTGGGTCAAAGTTTGACCACGTACTGTATTTGACAAGCAAAATGTGAATGCATGTCACCAAAAATTGTATCGTTTGGTTCGTATCTAAATGTACTTTCAAATTATACTCCCTCATTTTTTATACAAGGCCACAAACTCATATTACAGGTACCAAGGTAAAAATCAATGCTATGTTTAAGTCAATGTTGCAAGCTAGCTTGTCACCTTGATTGCCGTGTTAAGTAATGTAGTTTTTCCCTCCCAAGCACAACAAGCCAACCCTCTTACTCCACATTGGTTGATTAATGTTGGGAATGCCACCTAACCTTCTCACTCCCGCATGCACACAAGGGATATTAATGTCCTCCGGTGCTAGTACGAGGCAAACGCCATCAATTTTGCCTCGATTAATGTTAGTGACCTTGTATAATTGCAAATTGTAATTTTGATAGTGGCCTTGTATACAACGTATAACATATATTTTATGTGCGAAAATCATGGTCAATTATGACCCAGAATAAAAGGGAGACTAGTTAATGTGGGGTCGCTTTCTTAATTGAAGGGTAAATTGATTTCGATTTTGATCCAGTCAGAGCGCGCCGGCCCTCTCGTCCAATCCTAAATCGCTACCGCACGCTCCTCTCCCTCTTCTCCATTGCAAAACCACCTCCTCTCCTCTCCATCATCTCCATTCCAAAACCACCGTCTCGCCTCTCCCTCTTCGCTATTGGAAGATCACCGTCTCTTCTTCGTTTTCTAGACGCTTTGCTCCATGACGCAGGCACAATCTATGGATACAAAATTAGTATACTATAGACTATTTAAAAGTCGAGGGCGGGGCTTTTCCTGTGCGGTAGGCGGCGGGGCAGTTCCGCCTAGTCGGTTCGACAGAGACGCGAGAAGACGAGGGAGTAGGCTGCTGCAAACGTAGGGCTATGTGATTTGACAGCGAGTTACTGCTGGACAGGTGGGGCCCCGTGATTTGACTTGCCATTATGATTTTAACTGCGGTGCTACGACCGGCGTGAGTCTCCCAGATTCCTGACAACCTCCATACAGGTGCCTCTCCCAATGCTCCACCATGTAGTAGAGGCTGGCTCTTGCATGAGAGCCCACTTCTCCACTTTTTCCTTGCCTCTTTTTCCTCCACATATGCAAAAATGCCATGTAAAGCGCACTATTGTACTTACTTTTACTTGCTCCTACAGGTGCTTAAGCTTGCCACATAGGCATGAAGTCTGATGTGGCAAGTTAATCAAGAAGAGAGAGACTAGTTTGGTGACCCAAGGAAGAAACGGTGCTAAGCGCGTGTACCTAGGTGAAAAGACAATTTTGAGTCTATAGCTAATTAAATGAAGCAAACTTAGCAACACCATTTCATTGGAAGTGGTCACTCCTTGGGAAATGCAATAAATACACGCACTTAGCACCGTTTCTTCCTTGAGTACGAAGAAAGAGATAGAGAGGAGTAGAAAAATACACTTATAGCCAACCTTGTTGTAGTATGAGTGCCTAAGTGATGACTATGTATGACATGCCAACATCAGATAGCCTAACGCACCGTGTTAAATCTCCAAGGGCGCGACCGCGCGAGTGACGCGACGGTCGTGGTAGGCGCGACCATGATATAGGCTACTGGCAGCCCTTGGATCTGAGATCAAACGGTCGCATGCTAAGTTGCTGAAAATTTGCAGAATAACCCTCCAGGATAGGATATTCACCCATAGGTCTAGAATCATGCCATGCAACCGTTCGATCTCAGATCCAAGGGCTCTCGGAAGCCCGTATCATGGGAGAATGGAAAGCCACTACCCTGCCATTCGCACGCTGGTAGTTCGCTCCTACTCGTCTCCGCACGTCCTTCAATACTACGGCGGTTCGCTCCTAGTCATCCCGTCCATTCACATTACGGTAGTTCCACTAATCATAACCCTCCTCCCAAATCCATGGCGTCCCAAATCTCCACGATCGGCGGTGAGTACAAAGTTAGAACCATCACCGGCGATGAGTTTGATGTCATCTACACCCGTTCTTCCGCGACGGTGAAAGGATGCCTTTCTTGCTTCAGACGCATGTTTGAAAACTCAGATGATGAGTGGCTCGCTGGGCTAGAAGTTGAGTACACCACAGTCCTGGGACGAGAGAAGGATCTAAAGGATGAAGAGAGGAAGAAGCCCCTCGTGATCCAGGTTTGCGTACATAACGTTTGCTTGGTCTACCACATATGCCAAGCCGACGTTGAGTGCCAGGATTTTAAGAACTTCCTCAAGGACAAAACAGTGAAATTCGTTACTGTAGACTTTGGTAACGACAAAGAAGTCATGTGTCGGATAGGCCTCGTTGTAGGCAACACCTTCGACCTCCAGAAGAATCGGCTGGTGTCCTCTTGTCAGCCTTCAATGCTGACCCTGGCAGGAGCCATGGTTCATCCTTTGTACTGTAAACTGGAGAAACCTCATTACACGTTTCATCGTCATGCATGGTAGCAGAATGTACTAGATATAGACCACATCCACTACGCTGCAATGGATGGCTACCTTTGCTTCAATATCTACAAGGGTTGGATGAAGAGCAACAGCCAAGTGTGCGGTTCAAGCAAAGAAGTATCGTCCAAGAGGAAGAGGGACAAGGACGAAGTCGAGGACGTGGACGAGGACTCCGAGTAAGGTGGCAGTGTCGTTGCTCATGGTGGTTCTAATGCAGTGTCTACCGGAATAGTTGCAAAGTTTAATTTCAGGTGTGATTAATTTAATTTGAGGGGTGTGTTGTGCTGAGCCCCCAGCAGAACTATGTTATGTTTCTTCTCGTTACTTTAACTCTTTAGTACGTGCATACTAGTATTTCTTACATTTCATCTTTTAGTTGGTATAGTACTACCACTCGTTTCTTCACATTATATACGTACAATATATATGGCCAACATCATATAGCCAGCAGTTTAGTTGTCAAAGAATTTTAGGGTGCTTAGTTTTGTCAAAGAATTCCAGGATGCTTAGAGGGTGCTTGGATCCAAGGGACTTATTTTAGTCTGACTAAAAATAGTCTCTTTAAGAGGCTAAAGTTCCAAGCACCCCTGACTAAAGAGGGGCTAAAACTAGTCTTGAGACTAAAAAAAATTAGTCAGGGGTACCCCTACTAAAATGTGGATTAGTCCTCTCTCTACTCATTTAACTCCTCTCCTTTAACACAGGCGAGTTCTGGATTGGAGGCTTTGGAGGATAATAAATGCTCATTAACTTCATTTTAGCCTTTTTAGTATTTGGATCCAAGCATGGGTGAGGCTAGCATATTTTAGTCCCACTAGTTTTAGCCATGGGACTAAAACGTATCCAAGCACCCTCTTAGTTTTATTTGAGGGGTGGGTTGTGCTGGACACCATTAATGTGACTAGCCTTTTTAATAGTACTATATGCATAATTTGGCGACGAGCGCTCTCTATATGTACCACCTTTTTTTAATTTCAAGTTTTGCTCCATGGCGCAATCCATCAATACTACTTCTGTACAAAAGTATACATTTTTTAAAAGGCTAGAGGGCGGGGCAGTCTAGCTTGGTCGGTTTCATGAGAGGCGAGGGCCTTTGTGATTTGACGGCTCATCACTGCTACAAGGCGGGGGCTTGTGATTTGACTGCTCGTATAAATGCGCCGACGACCTGATCGAGGAGGAGCAAAGAACCGTGCGGTATACTCAAGTTTTCCACTGGAGTAGTACTGCGACGGAGGAGCACGAAACACGGTAGCCCAGTGCCATATGGTGATAAAAAATGATCTAATTTGCTAGTCATCTCATTGTTAGCATTGTTCTATTCATTCCCTCAAAAAAACATTGTTCTATTCATGCCTCGCAGAGAACGTGCCACGTGCGGCGGAACACCCGAAGCAAAATATGAAACACAAGAGCAAAAGAAGAAGGAAGATTATCACCCCAAATGATCTAATTCACCGCAGAGTCGTAACTGCTTCTTCATCGCCTCCACGACCTCCATCTCCTTGCGCATCTCCTCCGCCATCTTCATCATTGTGTCCATGAGACGGCATTTCCCGACGCGAGCCTTCATCATCTGTTCCACGGCCATATTACGTACCTTGACAGCAGTCGGGTGCTCGATGCGGAGCTTCGCCAACTCTTCCTTCTGTTCCATGGCGAGGGCCTGCAGCATCTTCATCGAGGAACTACTATTCTCATGCAGCTTCTTCCAGCCGGCATTCTTCTCCTTCAACAGGTTGATCTCATGGCAGAGCTTCGCATTGTCCTCCCGAAGTCGCAGGATTTCGCCGGTCGCCTTCTTCTCCGAGGCAATGCTCTTCTTCAGCAGCATCACCAAGCCAGCGGTCAACTCCCCCTGCTGATTGAGCTTAGCGGGCATGTCGTCGAGGCTCTCCTTCAGCAACTCCATCAAGCCTTGGATGAACTCCTTCTACTTATTGAGCTGATCGGGCATGCCGTCGAGGGATAACGACTCCAGCTCCGCCGGCTCGGCATGTTCGCCTCCGCGACTAGGGCGCTCCTGGGAGCCATCGCCTGCCCGTGAGAGATCTTTCGAGGTCTCTGCGTGGCGGCGAGCCCTCTCTTTTTTTTCCGCAGCCTTGGTTGCCACTCCCTTGTTACGAGTAGTTCTCGACCTAGAGCTCTGCTCACCAGCCATGGCAACGACGGACGAAGAAGAAGCACTTATGAGGAGGAAAGGTAGAGTGATTTTTGGTTAGGTAGTTCCCCTTTTTATAACCTAAGTACTAGAACTAGTACTAATACCAGCATAGTGGGAACATGTTCAGGTTTGGTACGTACTACTAGTAGGTGTGAGCAGGCTTTCGAATGTGATGGGAACAAGGTAAAGATTAATTGATGGTTTTGGTTTCGAGGCCCAAAACGGCTCCCGATGAGTTTAGCGGAACATAAATTTCAAGTACTACACTGCTCAAATGCGTAAATATTATGTTACTGTCAAAAATTGGCACAAAATATGAAGGAGATCAATGGAAGTACTACTAGCAACCCACGATTTAACTACTCGCATGCGCGCAGTGGAGTAATAATGTCTTTCTTCCGCCCTCACGTCCACTCAATTTGCATGCGCTGTATTAATTGACCATCAATGAAGTGAACGACTTTACACGCATCAAATTATCACATGGGGTGGATCTTGGTACAAAATTGCGTCCGCCCATGTACCCGCGTGTGCGTGCGAGGAATGAGTGCGTGCATGGTGTGTGTGCACATCTTCGCTTCATGCATGTACCGCCAGTATGGCTCAGGGAGGACGAGTACATTCTTCTGGAACCAGCAGCACATCACTGTGATCAATCCACGAAAGGAGGTCGCGACAACGCCTACACATGTGCCACGTGGCTTCATGAACTGTAAGAGAGACACTGTGTAGCGCGCCATTGTGTAACACCCCGGATGTAATTTACCTAATATGTACTCCAACTCTTGCCGTTTCCGGCACTAAGTTATTTTATTTTCTCGGGTTCGGGTTTTTGTCTCCATGTGTTGTTGTCGTTGTCGTGCATCAAATATCATGTCATCATGTGCATTGCATTTGCAAACGTGTTCATCTCATGCATCCGAGCATTTTCCCCGTTGTCCGTTTTGCATTCCGGCGCTCCGTTCTCCTCCGGTGGTCATTTCTACCTTCTTTTCGTGTGTGGGGGTTAAACATTTCCGGATTGGACTGAGACTTGCCAAGCGGCCATGGTTTACTACCGGTAGACCGCCTGTCAAGTTTCGTACCGTTTCGACTTCGTTTCATACTTCAACGATTAACCGAGGGACCGAAAAGGCCTCGTGTGTGTTGCAGCCCAACACCCCTCCAATTTGGCCCAAAACCAACCAAAACCCTCTCCATCATCTAGAGCGTTCGAACACGATCACGTGGCCGAAAACCGCACCTCATTTGGACTCTCCTAGCTCCCTCTATGCCTATTTAAAGGCCCCCTCCGAAATTCACGGGTCTCCCCTCCCCCCTAAACCCTAGATCCACTCCTCCGCGCGGCCGGACACGTCCGCCGGCCGCCGGACACTGTCCGCCGCTCGCGCGGACCTATCACTGTGCGCCACGTGGCGGCCGCGGTGCCCACTTCGCCGCCGACCGCGCCGTCCCGCCCGAGCCCGCGTAGGGCCCCCGCGGCCCATCTAGCTCCGCCGCCGCCTGCCTCCTTCTTCCCGACGCCCGGCGCCGCGCTCCTCCATGCCGGCGAACCCGCCACCCGGCCGCACCGGCGACCTCCGCTGCTCCACCGCATCAGCCACCCGCCGCGTGCCTCGCCCCTCGCCGCGCCGCCGTCGCCACTCCGGCGACCTCCTCCGCTTCTCCTCGCCCCGGCTCCGGCCTTCTCCTCCCCTCGCGCCGGCAAGCTTCATTAACTCCGGCGGCCCATCGACTTTTCCCGTGACCTTGGGGTCCGTGCGCCGATCCGGATCTAGATCTGGGAATAGCTCCTCGGTTGACTTTTTCTCAGAAACCCTAGCTATTTTGCATATTTCATCGTGTTGTATCTTTGCATCCGTAGATCCGTTTTGTGCGTGTAGCATATCAAAATGTTCGCCTCAGAGAGCACATCATTTCATATCATTGCATCATTTTCATTTGAGTTCATCTTGATGCCAGAAATGCTATTGGAAGAGTGCTATTTGAGTTAATTGTCAGATCTACTGCTCCAAATACCTATTTGTCATTTTTGCCATGTTTAATGTGTGCATGATATGCCCCTGAGCTCTACATGAGTTTTGTTATATGCTTTGCCATCTTTCCAGAGGTGCTATCCATGTATTTTTGTGATGTGTGTGGTGACTAGCACAAGCTTACAAAGTGGTGCATTCGTTAATGCTGATTTCAGGGACTTAGCAATTCCACTAAGTCCTTGATCTATTTTTATCAATATGCCATATGTTCATGTTCTTTCCTAGAGATCCGTGCCTCTTTTGAGGATGTTCAGTAAGGATGATTTGTTAATCTTGTAGTTCTCTATCCATCCATGTCTTTTTTTCCAATTAGGGAGCACCTTAGCTTGAGTAAATTGAGCTCTACTTTTGCTATTTCGTGAATCTGGGCAGATTGTCTACTTGTTAGCAATTTTGCCGAGGATGTTGTAGTTGAGCCGTGCATGCTATGTTGTTGTTCTTGCCATGTCTAGCTTATATAATGTGTATTCTTAGTAGGTATATGCTTAGATTGTCATGCCTTGCTCTGTAGTGAGCGCATCGAGCTCGTAAACATGCCTACTTGATATCTGATTTGCATGCTCCAGTTTTTCTGTAAGTCTGTGATCTGATTATGTTTTTGCCATGTTCACATGCTTGGAAGTGTATTTTCTGATCCCTTTTGGCTCAAGGTCACTAAGGGACTTTTGTTAAGCTCTTTGAGTAGCTCCATTCCATGCCTTGTCTTGCCATGTTAAATTCCTGTAGCATATAGTTTTCGTGCTCCAAAGTGTGCTATCTAATCTGAAATTCCAGGCTTGTGTTAATTTCACCAAGTCTAAGATCTGTTTACCAATTGCACTTTTGCCATGCTTGTTTGAACCTATTAATGGATGAATTTGCCGTGGCTCGGTGTTCATCTTTTGTCAAGCATCATGAATGGATCCCTGCCATGTATTTTTTTGCCATGTTTGAGTGTTGTAGCATGTTTAACTTGTTGCATTTAGAGGGCTACTTTCTGTTTATCGCAGACCGGTGCCATATTTGTTTTGCTTGCCATTTCCAAACCGTCAATCCGATTCCAGCGATCTTTATATCGATTTCAACTGAAATCACCTCACCTTTCCAGTGGCACTCTCGGATTTCAAAGTTGAGGCCAGGTTCATTCATCCCTTGTCAAATCTTGCATATGCATCACATATCGCATCCCGCATAAGCATACCATGTTTGCATCATGTTGTTATTGCTTTGCACGTGGTTGATTGTGTTCCTCTTGCTTGTTTGTCTTGTTTGGATAGAGCCGGGAGACGAGTTCGCTAACGAGGAGCCCATTGAGTTTGCTTTCGAGGATCCAGTCAACTCTGACAACTTTACAGGCAAGATGATCATACCCTCGAAATCACTTCTATCTTTGCTTTGCTAGATGCTCGCTCTTTTGCTATGCCTATTCTACGATGACTACCACTTGCTTATCATGCCTCCCAAATTGCCATGACAAACGTCTAACCCACCATGTCCTAGCAAACCGTTGTTTGGCTATGTTACCGCTTTGCTCAGCCCCTCTTATAGCGTTGCTAGTTGCAGGTGAAGATCGCAGACCGTTCCTTGTTGGAACATTATTGTCTTGATTGGGCTATCATTATATTATCTTGTTATCTTAATGCATCTATATAATTGGTAAAGGGTGGAAGGCTCGGCCTTTTTCCTAGTGTTTTGTTCCACTCTTGCCGCCCTAGTTTCTGTCATATCGGTGTTATGTTCCCAGATTTTGCGTTCCTTATGCGGTTGGGTCATAATGGGAACCCCTTGACAGTTCGCCTTGAATAAAACTCCTCCAGCAATGCCCAACCTTGGTTTTACCATTTGCCACCTAGCCTCTTTTTTCCTTGGGTTTTCGGAGCCCAAGGGTCATCTTATTTAAACCCCCCCTGGGCCAGTGCTCCTCTGAGTGTTGGTCCAAACTAGAGTCATGTGCAGCGCCCCCTCGGGGAAACTCGAGGTTTGGTTTTAGTTGTATGGAGCGCTCATCTGAGTGTGCCCTGAGAACGAGATATGTGCAGCTCCTATCAGGATTTGTCGTCACATTCGGGTGGTGTTGTTGGATTTGTTTTAACTTGTCGAAGTGTCTTGTAGAACCGGGATACCGAGCCTGATCGGAATGTCTCGGGAGAAGGTATATTCCTTCGTTGACCGTGAGAGCTTGTCATGGGCTAAGTTGGGACTCCCCTGCAGGGATTTGAACTTTCGAAAGCCGTGCCCGCGGTTATGGGCAGATGGGAATTTGTTAATGTCCGATTGTAGATAACTTGAACCTTAACTTAATTAAAATGAATCAACTGTGTGAGTTACCGTGATGGTCTCTTCTCGGCGGAGTCTGGGAAGTGAACACGGTGTTGGAGTAATGCTTGCCGTAGTTTGTACTCTAGTTCTTCGTTCGAGCTTTGCCTTCTCTTCTCGCTCTCTTTTGCGAACAGGTTAGCCACCATTTATGCTAGTCGCTTGCTGCAGCTCCATATATTACCTTGCCTTACCTTTAAGCTTAAATAGTCTTGATCGCGAGGGTGCGAGATTGCTGAGTCCCTGTGGCTCACAGATTACTTCCAAACCAGATGCAGGGCCTGATGACTCCGTTCCAGATGATGCGCTTGAGCTCAAGTGGGAGTTCGATGAAGCCTCCCGTCGTTACTATGTGTCTTTGCCTGATGATCAGTAGTGGTGCCCAGTTGGGGCGATCGGGACCATGTTGCATGTTGGGTTGGCTTTTATTTTGGCACCGTAGTCGGGCCATGAGTGATTGGATGATGTAATGCTATTAATGTACTTTGTTTGACGTGGCGAGTGTAAGCCAACTATGTACATTCCCCTTTTATTATCTATATTACATGGGATGTTGTGAAGATTGCCTTACTTGCGACATTGCTTTCAATGCAGTTATGCCTCTAAGTCGTGCTTCGACACGTAGGAGATATAGCCGCATCGAGGGCATTACAAGTTGGTATCAGAGCGATGAAGGGAACACCAGTTCTACGCCAAGTTCTCAAAGTGTGAATTTTGGCTCGATGAGGTTCTATATCTTGGGAATATCATCTCTGCCAAGGGCATTGCGGTGAATCCTGAGAAGGTGTCCGCAATTGTGAATTGGGAACCACCTCAGAATGTGAAGCAACTCCGTAGCTTCCTCGGTCTCGCAAGCTACCGTCGAAGGTTCATTGAGAACTTTTCTAAGATCGCGAAGCCTCTTTCAAACCTTCTCCAGAAGCACGTCATGTACGTTTGGTCTCCGGAATGTGACATTGATTTCAACACTTTGAAAGAGAAATTGGTCACTGCTCCAGTTCTGACTCCTCCTGATGAATCCAAACCGTTCGAGGTCTTCTGCGATGCCTCTCTTCAAGGTTTTGGTGCAGTGTTGATGCAAGAGAAGAAAGTTGTGGCTTATACCTCTCACTAGTTGAAGCCCAACGAGAAGAACTACCCCACTCATGACCTCGAGTTGGCGGCAGTGGTGCATGCTCTTTTGACTTGGAGACATCTCTTATTGGGAAGAAAAGTGGACATTTTCACTGACCACAACAATCTCAAGTACATCTTCACTCAGCCGAATCTCAACCTCAGGCAGACTCGTTGGGTCGAAATGATTCAAGAGTATAATCCGAGTATCGAGTATACTCCAGGCAAGGCCAATGTGATTGCTGACGCTTTGAGCAAGAAAGCGTACTGCAACAGTCTGATTCTCAAGCCTTATCAACCCGACCTTTGTGAAGTTTTCCGCAAACTCAATCTGCAAGTTGTTCCTCAAGGTTTCCTCGCCAACCTTCAAGTCTCTCCTACCTTGGAAGACCAGATTCGCCAGGCTCAGCTTCTTGATGCTATGGTGAAGAAGGTGAAGATTGGGATTGCCAAGAGTCAACCCAAGTACAAGTGCTACCGCCTTGATGACAAGGACACTCTTCTTCGAGGATCGTATTGTTGTGCCCAAAGGTGACCTTGATCATGAACGAGGCTCACAATTCACTCCTCTCCATCCACCCTTGGAGCACGAAGATGTATCAGGACCTCAAGCAGGCTTATTGGTGGAGTCGAATGAAGCGCGAGATTGCTCAGTTCGTGAACGAGTGTGATGTCTGTAGAAGAGTGAAGGCAGAACACCAAAGGCCAGCTGGTCCCCTCCAACCTCTTGCCATTCCAGAATGGAAGTTTGACCACATTGAGATGGACTTCGTGACTGGGTTTCCAAAGTCCAAGCGTGGCAATGATGCTATATTCGTTGTGATCGACAAACTCACTAAAGTGGCTCACTTTTTTCCTATCAAAGAGTCTATCACTGCAGCTCAATTGGCGGAGCTGTATACCTCTCGGATTGTCTCTCTGCACGGCATTCCATAGGTGATCTCTTCAGACCGTGGCAGCATCTTTACCTCCAAGTTTTGGGATTCTTTTCAGAAGGCCATGGGCACCAACATCCGCTTCAGCACAGCTTTCCACCCTCAAACTAGCGGTCAAGTCGAGCGTGTCAACCAGATTCTTGAAGATATGCGCAGGGCTTGTGTGATCTCCTTCGGCATGAAGTGGGAAGATTGTCTTCCATATGCTGAATTCTCCTACAACAACAGTTTTCAAGCAAGTTCGGGCAAGGCCCCATTCGAAATTTTTTATGGCAGGAAGTGTTGTACCCCTCTCAACTGGTCTGAAACCGGTGAACGTCAACTTCTGGGAAATGACTTAATCACAGAGGTAGAGGAGATGTGCAAAGTCATTCATGATAACCTCAAAGCAGCGCAATCGCGCCAGCAGAGCTACTATGATAGTAAGCACCATGATTTGGCTTTCGAGATCGGAGATCATGTTTACCTCCGCGTCTCTCCAATGAAAGGTACTCGTCGCTTCGGTATAAAGGGAAGCTTGCCCCTAGATACGTGGGACCTTTCAAGATCGTCACCAAGAGAGGCGATCTCGCCTATCAACTCGAGCTTCCTTCAAACTTTGCAAATGTGCATGACGTGTTCCATGTCTCTCAGCTCCGCAAGTGCTTCAAGACTCCTGACCGCACCGTCAACTTCGAAGACATTGATCTCAAAGAAGATCTCTCTTATCGTGAGCACCCCGTGGCTATTCTTGAAGAGACTGAACGCAAGACTCGCAATAAGTCAATCAAATTCCTCAAAGTCAAGTGGTCACACCATTCCGACCATGAAGCCACCTGGGAACACGAGGATCACCTCCGTTCTGAGTACCCGGCGTTCTTCCAGTCCTAGATCTCGGGACGAGATCCTTTCGTAGTGGTGGAGTGTTGTAACACCCCGGATGTAATTTACCTAATATGTACTCCAACTCTTGCCGTTTCCGGCACTAAGTTATTTTATTTTCTTGGGTTCGGGATTTTGTCTCCGTGTGTTGTTTTCGTTGTCATGCATCTCATGTCATGTCATCATGTGCATTGCATTTGCAAACGTGTTCGTCTCATGCATCCAAGCATTTTCCCCGTTGTCCGTTTTGCATTCCGGCGCTCCGTTCTCCTCCGGTGGTTATTATTACCTTCTTTTCGTGTGTGGGGGTTAAACATTTCCGGATTGGACCGAGACTTGCCAAGCGGCCTTGGTTTACTACCGGTAGACCGCCTGTCAAGTTTCGTATCATTTGGACTTCGTTTGATACTTCAACGTTTAACCGAGGGACCGAAAAGGCCTCATGTGTGTTGCAGCCCAACACCCCTCCAATTTGGCCCAAAACCCACCAAAACCCTCTCCATCATCTAGAGCGTTCGATCACGATCGTGTGGCCGAAAACCGCACCTCATTTGGACTCTCCTAGCTCCCTCTATGCCTATTTAAATGCCCCCTCCAAAATTCACGGGTCTCCCCTCCCCCCTAAACCCTAGATCGACTCCTCCGCGCGGCCGGACACTGTCCGCCACTCGTGCGGACCTATCGCTGTGCGCCACGTGGCGGCTGCGGTGCCCACTTCGCCGCCGACCGCGCCGGCCCGCCCGAGCCCGCGTAGGGCCCCCGCGTCCCATCTAGCTCCGCCGCCGCCTGCCTCCTTCTTCCCGACACCCGGCGCCGCGCTCCTCCATGCCGGCGAACCCGCCCCCCGGCCGCACCGGCGACCTCCGCTGCTCCACCGCATCCGCCACCCGCTGCGTGCCTCGCCCCTCGCCGCGCCGCCGTCGCCACTCCGGCGACCTCCTCCGCTTCTCCTCGCCCCGGCTCCGGCCTCCTCCTCCCCTCGCGCCGGCAAGCTTCAACAACTCCGGCGGCCCATCGACTTTTCCGGCGACCTTGGCGTCCGTGCGCCGATCCGTATCTAGATCTGGGAATAGCACCTCGGTTGACTTTTTCTCAGAAACCCTAACTATTTTGCATATTTCATCGTGTTGTATCTTTGCATTCGTAGATCCGTTTTGGGCGTGTAGCATATCAAAATGTTCGTCTCAGAGAGCACATCATTTCATATCATTCCATCATTTTCATTTGAGTTCATCTTGATGCCAGAAATGCTATTGGAAGAGTGCTATTTGAGTTAATTGTCAGATCTACTGCTCCAAATAGCTATTTGTCATTTTTGCCATGTTTAATGTGTGCATGATATGCCCCTAAACTCTACATGAGTTTTGTTATATGCTTTGCCATCTTTCCAGAGGTGCTATCCATGTATTTTTGTGATGTGTGTGGTGACTAGCACAAGCTTACAAAGTGGTGCATTCGTTAATGCTGATTTCAGGGACTTAGCAATTCCACTAAGTCCTTGATCTGTTTTTATCAATATGCCATATGTTCATGTTTTTTCCTAGTGATCAGTGCCTCTTTTGAGGATGTTCAGTAAGGATGATTCGTTAATCTTGTAGTTCTCTATCCATCCATGTCTTTTTTTCCAATTAGGGAGCACCTTAGCTTGAGTAAATTGAGCTCTACTTTTGCTATTTCGTGAATCTGGGCAGATTGTCTACTTGTTAGCAATTTTGCCGAGGATGTTGTAGTTGAGCCGTGCATGCTATGTTGTTGTTCTTGCCATGTCTAGCTTATATAATGTGTATTCTTAGTAGGTATATGCTTAGATTGTCATGCCTTGCTCTGTAGTGAGCGCATCGAGCTCGTAAACATGCCTACTTGATATCTGATTTGCATGCTCCAGTTTTTCTGTAAGTCTGTGATCTGATTATGTTTTTGCCATGTTCACATGCTTGGAAGTGTATTTTCTGATCCCTTTTGGCTCAAGGTCACTAAGGGACTTTTGTTAAGCTCTTTGAGTAGCTCCATGCCATGCCTTGTCTTGCCATGTTAAGTTCCTGTAGCATATAGTTTTCTTGGTCCAAAGTGTGCTATCTGATCTGAAATTCCAGGCTTGTGTTAATTTCACTAAGTCTGAGATATGTTTACCAATTGCACTTTTGCCATGCTTGTTTGAACCTGTTAATGGATGAATTGGCTGTAGCTCAGTGTTCATCTTTTGTCAAGCATCATGAATGGATCCCTGCCATGTATTTTTTGCCATGTTTGAGTGTTGTAGCATGTTTAACTTGTTGCATTTAGAGGGCTACTTGCTGTTTATCGCAGACCGGTGCCATATTTGTTTTGCTTGCCATTTCCAAACCGTGCATACGATTCCGGCGATCTTTATATCGATTTCAACCTAAATCACCTCACTTTTCCAGTGCCACTCTTAGATTTCCAAGTTGAGGCCAGGTTCATTCATCCCTTGTCAAATCTTGCATATGCATCACATATCGCATCCCGCATAAGCATACCATGTTTGCATCATGTTGTTCGAGCTTTGCACGTGGTTGATTGTGTTCCTCTTGCTTGTTTGTCTTGTTTGGGTAGAGCCGGGAGACGAGTTCGCTAACGAGGAGCCCGTTGAGTTTGCTTTCGAGGATCCAGTCAACTCTGACAACTTTACAGGAAAGATGATCATACCCTCGAAATCACTTCTATCTTTGCTTTGCTAGATGCTCGCTCTTTTGCTATGCCTATGCTATGATGCCTACCACTTGCTTATCATGCCTCCCAAATTGCCATGACAAACCTCTAACCCACCATGTCCTAGCAAACCGTTGTTTGGCTATGTTACCGCTTTGCAAAGCCCCTCTTATAGCGTTGCTAGTTGCAGGTGAAGATCGGAGACCGTTCCTTGTTGGAACATTATTGTCTTGATTGGGATATCATTATATTATCTTGTTATCTTAATGCATCTATATAATTGGTAAAGGGTGGAAGGCTCGGCCTTTTGCCAAGTGTTTTGTTCCACTCTTGTCGCCCTAGTTTCCGTCATATCGGTGTTATGTTCCCGGATTTTGCGTTCCTTACGCGGTTGGGTGATAATGGGAACCCCTTGACAGTTCGCCTTGAATAAAACTCCTCCAGCAATGCCCAACCTTGGTTTTACCATTTGCCACCTAGCCTCTTTTTCCCTTCGGTTTCCGGAGCCCAAGGGTCATCTTATTTAAACCCCCCGCTGGGCCAGTGCTCCTCTGAGTGTTGGTCCAAACTAGAGTCCTGTGCAGCGCCCCCTCGGGGACGCTCGAGGTTTGGTTTTAGTTGTATGGAGCGCTCATCTGAGTTGGCCCTGAGAACGAGATATGTGCAACTGCTATCGGGATTTGTCGGCACATTCGGGCGGTGTTGCTAGATTTGTTTTAACTTGTCGAAGTGTCTTGTAGAACCGGGATACCGAGTCTGATCGGAATGTCTCGGGAGAAGGTATATTCCTTCGTTGACCATGAGAGCTTGTCATGGGCTAAGTTGGGACTCCCCTGCAGGGATTTGAACTTTCGAAAGCCGTGCTCGCGGTTATGGGCAGGTGGGAATTTGTTAATGTTCGGTTGTAAATAACTTGAACCATAACTTAATTAAAATGAATCAACTGTGTGAGTTACCGTGATGGTCTCTTCTCGGCGGGGTCCGGGAAGTGAACACGGTGTTGGAGTAATGCTTGCCGTAGTTTGTACTCTAGTTCTTCGTTCGAGCTTTGCCTTCTCTTCTCGCTCTCTTTTTCGAACAGGTTAGCCACCATTTATGCTAGTCGCTTGCTGCAGCTCCACATATTACCTTGCCTTACCTTTAAGCTTAAATAGTCTTGATCGCGAGGGTGCAAGATTGCTGAGTCCCTGTGGCTCACAGATTACTTCCAAACCAGATGCAGGGCCTGATGACTCCGTTCCAGATGATGCGCTTGAGCTCAAGTGGGAGTTCGATGAAGCCTCCCGTCGTTACTATGTGTCTTTCCCTGATGATCAGTAGTGGTGCCCAGTTGGGGCGATCGGGACCGTGTCGCATGTTGGGTTGGTCTTTTATTTTGGCACCGTAGTCGGGCCATGAGTGATTGGATGATGTAATGCTATTTATGTACTTTGTTTGACGTGGCGAGTGTAAGCCAACTATGTGCCTTACTTGCGACATTGCTTTCAATGCGGTTATGCCTCTAAGTCATGCTTCGACACGTAGGAGATATAGCCGCATCGAGGGCGTTACACATTGGTATTCTAATTTACATGTTTTGCACATACTCGAAGTACTAGTAAGGTACTCGTGCATTGCACACATTAGATTTTCCAAACAAATTATGAATAAATACCACACTATAGCATGTAAGCTCTGAGTCATATATGCCTGATGTAGCCCTTTGTTTAATTCTTATAGTTCATCTCATTCAAAATCAATTAGTTTTTATAAAAAAGCTAAGAACGCGGGAATAGGAAAAACATGGGATTATAGTGGAATGTCGTCTTGAATCCTACAGGATTGTACGAGTGTTTGATTGTGCATAGAAAAAACGCAGAATTCTTCCAAAGAGGTTTGAGTGGATGGGATGTTTCCTATGAAATCTAGTGCAAATGAATCATATGGAAAAATTCCTATGGTTTACAATCCTACGAATCAAACAACCAAGATAGTTAAAAATCCTAATGATTAGAATCCTCCAAAATTCCTTTGAGAATCCTTTGAATCAAAGAAGCCCTTAATCTATTTTATGATTCATGGAATTGTGCGTTGTAAAGCATAAAGTAAAAAAAACAAATAATGGCAATTCAACTAGAAAAAAGTTTGGGCAGTTATGATATAGAAGATTCTAGAACAAAAGAGAACCACTATTGTTTTGAGGTTTGTGCATTATGCTTAAGTTCAACCATGGAGTCTGCTAGATTTTACATGTGGCAAAATCCGGTGGGGGGCTAGAAGATGCTGCGAGGGGCCGAGTGGAGGGACACTATGAAGGAATGCACAAGTGCGAGATCGATAGTTAGAGAGAGGGGGCGAACACGTGCGCTGATGCGCACAGTGGCGGAGCCATGAAAAATAAATGAGCTAGGGGGCCAAGCATTGCTAATCCTTTACGAGGAGGGTCAATTCATGAACTTAAACCATTTTTAGCAGCAATTGTCTAATGATCACATTCATATTAGCCTTGATATATAGTGATGTTAGGGGGGAGGGGGCAGGGCCCTTACTGCCCCCTGTCTTCGCCATTGTGCACGCATCTGAGAGATGAAGCGGAAGGCATGGATGATGAGAGGGGGACGTTGGATACATAATTAATGTGGGTGTATTAGCTATATATGTTAATCCTATATAGAGAGGTATAGATTGATCGATGTGGACGTGGGAAAGAGGGTGAGACTTCACTGGATATATCGATTGATCGGTTTGTGTGGAAAACTATGAAAGACCTAGCTATATACACACATACATAGAGGAACATCGATCGTTGCGCATGCACGCGTGAGAGATAAAGAATGCCCGATATGATGGAGAGGGGGATGTGTGTTGGTGTGTGCCTTCATGGGAGACCGACCTGAAGAAAAAGATTGCATGCGTGCGATGGATAATGCCGACTAGTAGTGTGTGTGCATGCATGCACAAGAGAAAGTTAGTGGTACAATTATAAAGAGAAGACTACTGTGTGGGTGTAAAAGAATAGCTGAATAGGTGAGGTGACAATCAATGTAAAGTTGATTCAAATATTTGAATAAGAGGTCCTAATGTTTGAAACCCATGCATGCATGAATATAACGGAGATCTGCGCGGTGTGGTTTGGAAACGAGCATGTTGTAATGTATACACATTGAACAAGGTCAGATTTATTTGAATTTGAGATAACGATGGTAGACATCATTTACCCACGTCGCATCTGTGCATGGACACACTATTCTAATTGGAGATGATGGGCGGCTTTTGCATCACATATCTTTATCTATACCCCTATATATATTATATTTTATATTTTTTTATATTGTGTGCGGGTAACTTTAACTTTGAAAGATGGTCGTTGGATGAGGCGAATCCGATGGTCCAAAGATGGCAAATTTGAGCACTAGTGGCCGTTGGATATCATCTAGATTCCACCAGATTTCGCCACATGTATAATCTAGAAGACTCCATGGTTGAACTTAAGCATAATGCACGAACATCAAAACACAAGCACTTCTTATTTGTTCTAGAATCTTTCATATCAGAATTGCCCAAATGTTTTTCTACATGATTTGCCATTATTTTTCTTTACTTTATGTCTTACGATGCACAATTCCATGAATCTTAAAATAGATTAGTTTTCTTATAAAAACTAGATGATTTTGAATGAAATGAACTATAAGAATTAAACGAACATCTACATCATGCATATATGACTCAAAGCTTGCATGCTATAATGTGGTATTTATTCATAATTTGGTTGCCAAATCTCATGCGTGCAATGCACGTGTACCTTACTCTAGTCTAAATGGTGTTTGTGTGTGTGTTGTGCGTGTTGAGGTGCAAATTTTCTTTTTTTCGGGTACACGTTAAGCTTGTTCTTCCGAAATTTCAAGCCGCGCCTTGTTATGCCGAAAATTCAAGCTAGCGTCTCTGTCTATCATGCTGCGAAACTCCCGCCTCTTCAACCCGCGCCTTGTTAGCCCGAAATATTTAAGATATATCTTTGTCTCGCCGACAACTCCCTCCATCTCAACCTGCGCCTTCCTATTCCGAAATTACAACGCGCGCGAAAACTCCCAACTCCTGTGATATCCCGACACGCGAAATGCCCGTGGTACCCCTGAATCGAAAGAACCGCCTCAAATTGATGGGGGTACTTTCGTAACTTACCCCACATTTTGGACAAGCGTGTCTCTAAGCCATGGTTCCCCACTCCCATCCCATCCGCCCACCCATTCATACACCGAGGCCGCAAAAACCCGCGACGAAACCCCACACCCTGCTCCGTCCGCCACCCAGCCGGAGCCTCTTCCCCGACGACGTCGTCCACTGCAACACCTCGACGCCCCTCATCCACCGTACCGGATCAGGATCCATCGTCGATCTCATCGTCCCGCCGGTTCAGCCACCCCGTCCTCCACCTCCAAGGAGCTGCCCCGACATTCTCCTCGTCTTTCGCGCCACCTCCATTCCCACACTGCCGTCTTCACCTGCACCACCAGAAGAGCATCATCATCACCGTTTCCTTGGATGAAGCTGCGGCCTAATCGGCGCCACCAAAGAGGTTGTACACTAATCGCCGCATTTTCTTGTTGATTCGATCTCACGGTGCTGCCGACGCTCAGTCCCGAGCTGACACGGCGCGGCTCCATCCACGGCGGCGTCGCCGGCCACTTCCTCCATGGCGTTGCTCCCTCGGTGGCGACGTCCACATCAGTAGGACCTGCTGCTGCTTTAGCTCTCGCTCACGCTGCTGCTCTGCTCTTGCTCTCGGTCCCATGCCTGGTCTGCTCTTGCTATTGCTCTTGCTCGCGCTACTGCTCTCGCTCTTGCTCTTGCTTGCGATGTTGCTCCGATTTAGCTACACTTCACTCCGATGCCGTCGGGTTGAAGGAAGAACCAGCCGCAGCGGGGAGGGGGCTCGCCGGAGAGGTACCCCACTATCTATCTTAGGGTTCAAGATGGGGGCGGTGGTCGCCGGCGGTGGTGGGGCATTGGCGGGGTGGTGGCGTGGGGATCGCCGGAGAAAAAGCTCGGCAGGGGGGGGCTAGAGGGATGGCCAGGGCGGCGGCGGACCGGAGGTGGGGAGTGTTTTCGGGGCGGGCGGCGCGGCGCACCGCCGGCCGCGGGCGTCGGGGGGCTACTATTTGGCCGGCTCAGGGGGGTGGAGGTTGAAGATGAACCGCAGGCCCTTGATTTCGTATCCAACGGCTGCAAAATCGACTGACCAGAGATGAAAAAGTCAGTCGACCGACCTATAGCCTCACCTTGCTAGTGCGTTCAATTTCGACAGCAAAATTCAGTTTCAAGAGTTAAGTTCATTTCGACAGTTAAGTTCAGTTTCGACAGTTAAATTCAGTTTCGACACTTAAGTTCAGAGATGAGCGGCTGATGTATTTTACATCTAGCACTTTGTGGTTATGTATTTTACGTCAAGTATTGGAGATGCTATTAGAATTCCACTCAGGTTAACGTTGTTCGTTGTCTCTCTTGTCTTGCTTCATCCTCGGGTCGTACAACTCATCGGAGCTGCTCCAACAACGAAACCCTCCATCACAGCGGAGAAGTACCTCGGGCTCCATCTCTAGACGCCTAAGATCTTCTTCCCCTCCTCCGACAGCCAAGTCAGCCGGAGCATCCTCACCGGCCAACCCAATCACGCTGAGATTGACATGGCTTCGCCAAAGAGGTTGTACACTTGTTGCATCTCTTTTTTACTCTACATGTTATATATATTATCCACTGAGCACTTGTAGTAATGGGAAATACGATTATTGTATCCTACTATATGACAAGCAGTGAGGTACCAGGCAACTTAGCTATCCGTGATGGACTCTCTTGAACGCCATCATTATTTATCTCTGCGCATTTGAGCTGTGCATTTGTCGATGGGCCCGGGAGTTGAGCTAGTATGGCAGTGGCCTGGGTCCAAAGTAATAGAATTAGCACAAAAGCATTTTTTTAGTGTAGGATTTTCCTTACTCAAGCCTGCCTACTAGAATCGCCAGTGCTTGAAAGGAAAAGTGAATGAAAAACATCGGAATTGGAAAGTTTCCTATGGTACTACTTTTCATGAATTTGGTGCAAAGGAATGGAGCAAAGGAAAACTGTAGGATTTGTTCCTTTAGTGTCTCCTTGAAAGAAAAACCATAGGAATTCTAATTTCCACTTCTCCTCCTTTTCATACTCCTATTCATCAAGCACAAGACTAAGAGATAGTAGCATAATAGCATTATAACCATACATTTTCTTGTGGTTTGACTTAATCTCACCATGCTTTTTTGCATCATGTGATCTTCCAATTGTTGTGAATCAAACACCCAGATTTGCAGAAATCCTGTGTATTTAAATTCTATGTTTTGCACGTGCATTCCTATCCTATTCCTGTCTATTTCCTATCCCTGCATTGTTAGAATCCTCAAATTCAAACAAGCCATTACTCAATTACTTCTGTTACAGATATGTGTCAAAGAAAACCTTGTGTGGTTTGTCCTGCTCCTGCGACGTTGTGTTCCACCCCAGCTTGGCTGCTCCAACGACGGAAGGGTTCACCACAGCAGGGATCCGCTCTCCAGACTGTCTTTCGCCGCCTCAGATCTTCTTCCCTGCCGCCGGCAGCCACGGCAACTACATTACCATCATCAACTGAGGAGATGACCATGAGGACTACACGGGTCCGCAAGAGAGGTCGCACTCTTCCGTGTCTTCTTACGTTATGCGTCGCTTAATATGATGACATGCTACATTATCGTCGTGTTCACCTATTAGACTCCGAGTCAGGTCCAAACTAATGCTGAAACTTGAGTTTTTAAATGGCTGTGGGGTAGATATTGGGGTAGCAATAAGTACTATCTGGTTAATCTCCGGTGTCTACTATGAGTTTCATGTTGGGTGCAAACAAACATTAAAGGAGCCATTATCTGTATTTTTTAACTAAAGCTATTATCTGCCTGCTATCATTGGTTTTGGGTCTATCCACAGTTTGCTACCATCACTCTGGATTTGTGCATGCACTCCTTACATAATCTCACTATGTTTTATTCCTATGCATGCCAGTTATTGTACACAATGGAACTGATCATGTAGAGCAAAAGAGACAAGCCTTGCGTGGCAATAAAATTTCATGCAGACGTCGTTCCATGGTGGGCGCAAAGGCAGCCCCCCCTCCACCCATTTCGGATCATAATCAAGAGGAAGATAACTGTTATGAGGGGGATTCAGAAGGAGAAGACCACTCGTATTTACCCCATGAGGTCTTCGCTCTGACTTGGCATGCTGATGTTGGTAATATCATGCATATGGTGCCTTGCATTGCTTACTGTATACATTAAAGATGTCATCTGCTTAGTTTAGACATGCTTTGTGTCAATGCCATCTGTTTAGTTTCTTTATCATATATGTGAATCATGCAATGCCATCTTGTCTAGCCAGGCATCATATATGTGAATTTTGCAATGCCACCCTGGTTAGCCAGTCATCTTATATGTGAATTATATCATGCCATCATTTTTTTATTATGTGTTAAATTTGTCAACAATTTTAGTACATTCAATTACTCTTCCTGTGCATCAGCCATTTTGGCACGGTCATGGAAAAATCTGGAGTGGAAACAAGGTCTTCAGAGCAGACAATGCTATCTGACGAAGCGCATGTCTTGCTGGTTACCGATAGCTCCTCAGAGGAGGATTCAAAGACAGATGACCATTCATATCCCCCCCCGAGGTGCATGCCCTAACTTGGCAGGGTTATGTTGCTCATATCATGCGTATGTTATCTTGCATTGCTATGTCATTTGCTTAGTTTAGACATGCTTTGTGTGAATGCCACCTGTTTCGTGTCTAATTACCATATATGTGAATTATGCAATGCCATCTTGTTGCAAGACATTATATATGTGAATTATGCAATGTTATCTTGTTGCAAGGCATTATGTATGTGAATTATGCAATGCCATGTTGTTTAGGCAAGCGTCATATATGTGAATTATATCATGTCGTCCTTTTTTGTATTTCTTATTGCTTTTTTTGACAATGTTTGTATATTCAACTACTCTTCCTGTGCATCAGCCATTTGAATTGGTGATGGAGAAATCTGGAGTGAAAACAAGGTCTTCAGAGTAGACAATGCTACCTGCTGAAGCAGATATCTTGCTGGTTATAGATAGCTCTTCAGAGGAGGATTCAGAGGCAGATGACCAGTCCTATTATCCCCCTGAGGTGTATGCTCAAACTTCGCAGGGTTATATTACTCATATAATGCATATGTTGTATTGCAATGCTTAGTTTTTACATCATACACACAATATTGAATGCCGTCTCCTTAGTTGACACATCATATATGTGATTGCCCTCTGCTCACTTCCTTAGTATATAAACATATATTTGAATTATGTCATGCCATGATGTTTACATAGACAGCATGTATCTGAATTATGGCATGCCAACCCATTTTCTAAAGACATAATATAGTTATATCATCTCATCTTGTTTACATAGTCATCATATTTAAATTATGTCATTCTATCCGTGAATTATATCATGCCATCATGTTTCCATCGACGGCATGTTTGTGATTTATGGCATGCCAACCACTTTAATAGACACATCGTATAGTTATATCATGTCATCCTGTTTACATAGTCATCATATTTTGAAGTATGTAATTCTATCCTGTTTAGTTAGCCATCATACATGTGAAATTGTGTCATGCTATCCTGTTTAATTAGCCATCATATATGTGAAATTATGTCTTGCTATTCTATTTTCTTAGACAACATAAATGTGAATTATTTCATGCCCTGTTTTCTTCCCTACTATCCATTGCACCTGTCTATCTTACAATGTCTGTACATTCAATTACTTTTCTTGTTTATCAGCCATTTCAATTGGAGGGAGTGATGGCAGTATCTGTGGGAGTAAAAACACGGTCTTCAGAAAAGATCGTGCTACCTGTCGATGCAGATAGAACCACGGTTGTACTTGCCCAAGAACCAGCCCCACCACACATAACCCACACTCATGCAGATTGTACCCCTACCCAGTTGGACAGAGAACCAGCTACACCCCTTCTAACCCCAACCCCAGCAGATAGACACCTAGTTCCCGTTGACACAGCACCGTCTCCACCACAGAGCACCCAAACACGAGCAGTTAGTAAGGCAACTGCAGTGCCCAAATCACGAGGACCACCACTCCGAACCCGAAGTCAATGCTTAAAACAGAAGAAGAATAGTTCTCAGGTCAGGTTCCGTAGCTATGGTTCATACTACTTTGCTCTTGCATCACTGTATTTACTGATACCAACTAATTTCAAATTTGAAGGATGCAATTGAAACTCCAATGGCGCAACAGGTATGTTTTAAACATGTTTCTTCAACGTGTTTGGCTGTTTGCTGTTGTAACTTGCTCTATGTTGATTTCAGTTGCAATTGAATAAACAGTTATGTTCTCATGCCATGCACATTACAAGTGTTGTTATTGTTGTGTAGTTTCCCACACTTATATTCTGTCTATGCTGCTTTGTCTTAAATAGATATGATTCGAACTGTATCTATCTTGATTTGGCAACATAAACTAGAATGATATAGACCATACAGTGACCATACTACATAGATATATGTTTGTTTCATGTCGTTATCCTGTGCACCTTACTACTGAACTGGTTTACCAAAATGAGTTTCATATACTACATTGTAAACATGAGATGTGTTTGTTTGTTTCTCTTTTAGAACACGGATAAAATATTGGAGAAGAGTACCCTGTTATGCAATGGTAAAGGAAGTAATGCAAATAAGGTTCAAGATAGTGAGACATCCCTGTTGGTCTCCAAGAAAGCTAATAAAAACTATATTGAAGAACTGAGACAACCCCGAAGTCCTGTCTTGATGTAGTGTTCGAGTTACTGGCTACCACTGCTGGCACCAGCTCTTCGAACTCATTGCCTGAATCAGTTCGGCTTCTTGACTCTCAACTTCAAGTTGAAAGACAATGATCAGATGTTATGCGACAGGAAGCCGAAGGACTGAGGAAGTCCCTGCAGAATTCAGATGCATACTTTCTGGTGCAACAGCAAGCGCTGGAGGACTTAAGCACCAAACAAGAGAAAGTTAATAAGCTTGCTAAGCATCTTGCCAGCATTATGGGTACCCAGGATATTGTTTCTCGAGCTCTTCTTAAGTTTCAGTTCTGGACTTGTTTTCCTGCGGCGTTTATATGTTGTTGTGTTCCCTATATTTGCATTGGTGGCGAACTTTGATGCCCAGTGGATGTAATATGTGTAATAGCCGTGATAGCCTAGTGTAAGTTGCTTGCTTATTTATTTCCTTGTTGTCTTGTTTATTTGTTTGCTTGTAGTCAGTGCAGTTCTTTTTCTGCGGCTTGCTAGTGGCTACAATAATCTATTTTTTAAACTAGGCCACAATAACCATGGGCTAATATTTACTGTAGTGACACTGGGCCTCCTACGGGCCATAGAAACAGTGGGCCTTCTGTGGGCCGTATAAACAGTGGGCCTTCTACGGGCCGTAGAAACAGTGGGCCTTCTATGGGCCGTAGAAACAATGGTCCTTCTACGGGCTGTATCATCAATGGGCCTTCTATGGGACGTATCATCAATGGGCGTTATACGGGTCGTATGATCGATTGGCCAAACATGGGCCAAACAGACCGCATTCTGGCCATAAACGGGCTAGAGTTGGAATCGTCTGTTCATGGGCCGACCATAACGGGCCATCGTTAATAGGCCGTATTTGATGACGCTATGAAAACGGCCCAACATATTAACGGACCACAAACGGGCCGACTGTAACCACGGGCTGAATTTGGCCCACAAGCAGAAAATGACAGTAACGGGCCATAAGTAAACAAATGCTGGAAATGAGCCCAACAATAAATGGGCTCTGAGGAGGCCGAAAGATAACATGGGCTGGAGACGGCCCAACGGAATAACGGGTCGTTAATGGGTATAAAGTGATACACTGTTCATTACGGGCCAGTTTCACCACGGGCCGTTAATGGGTGTAAAGTGATACACTGTTCATTACGGGCCAGTTTCACCATGGGCTGTTAATAGGCCAAGAGTTACATAGGGCCTCATATGGGCCGAAAGACGTCATGGGCCATACATGGGCCAGAAGTGAAAATGGGCTGGAATCATATTGGATGGCCCAGATGATGCTACTGGGCCTAATTCGGATAGGGCATAACGGGCCTTGGGTTAGCGGGCTGTAAATGGGCTATATGCGAATAGGCCGTTAACAGGCTTTCCATGGGCCGGCCCGCCACCTTTTGACCAAGTCAAACGGGTCGGCCTTTTCACACGAATGGGCCTATGTTGGGCTGTGCCACGTGTCAACGTATCATAGGAGCCTTCTGTCCAATGAGTGGATGACATATGTCCCGACGATGAGCCGACACGTGTTTCCTCCAGCCAATGATGATTTTACACATGGAAAATCCCCATTGGTCGGGGCTATTAATGGGTTATCCGACCCGATAGCTTAACGGTGTTCCGTTTCGATGGATGCCACGTGTCGGTCACCCTTGATGAAAGCATTTCTATGATGCGCGATTTATCATCATGGAAGTGGACACTTCCATGATGATAATTTTGGTAATGTCATGGAACACTTCTACGACAGCACAGGTATGACTATCTTCATTCTGTCATAAATTTGTCATGGATGTACATGCATGACAAAAAACGCGACCTACTGTGACCAACACGTATCATCACGGAAGTGTATTTTTTTGTAGTGCCTACGGGTTCGAGAACTATGTAGGCATGACCGAGACACCTCTTTGGTCCAGAACCAATAGCATAACTTGGATGCCCATATTGGTTCCTACATATTCTAAGAAGATTTTTATCAGTCGAACCTTATGACAACATACATAATTGCCTTTTTCTATTGGTATGTTACTTGCGCGAGATTCGATCATCAGTATCTTCATACCTAGTTTAATCTCATTACGACAAGCTCTTTACTCGTTCCATAATACATCATCTTGCAACTAACTCCTTAGTCACTTTGCTTGCAAGCTTCTTGTGATGTGTGTTACCAAGAGGGCCCAGAGATACCTCTCCGATACACATAGTGAAAAATCCCAATCTCGATGCACGCCAGCTCAATAGACACCTTCGGAGATACCTGTAGAGCATCTTTATGATCACCTAGTTACATTGTGACATTTGATAGCACACAAGGTATTCCGCCGGTATCCGGGAGTTGCATAATCTCATGGTCGAAGGAACATGTATTTGTGTAGGATCGAAAGTATGTCTAGAGGGGGGTGATTAGACTACTTGACCAAATAAAAACCTACCCTTTTCCCAATTTTAAGTCTTGCCATATTTTAGCAACATAGCACAAGTCAAGCAATCATCCTACACATGCAAATCTAAGAGTATAGTAGCGGAAAGTAAATCATTGCATATGAAGGCAAATGGGAGGAGTTTAGAGGGAGCAAACATAATGTAGACACGGAGATTTTTGGCGTAGTTTCGATAGGTGGTGCTATCGTACATCCACATTGATGGAGACTTCAACCCACTGAGGGTAAGAGTTGCGTGAGTCCACGAAGGGTCCACAAAGAAGCAACCTTGTCTATCCCACCATGGCCATCGCCCACGAAGGACTTGCCTCACTTGGGTAGATATTCACGAAGTAGGCGATCGCCTTGCTTCAACTCCACAATCCTGACGGAGGCTCCCAAGTGACACCTAACCAATCTAGGAGACACCACTCTCCAAAAGGTAATAGATGGTGTGTTGATGATGAACTCCTTGCTCTTGTGCTTCAAATGATAGTCTCCCCAACACTCAACTCTATCTCAAAGATTTGGATTTGGTGTGAGGGAGTCCTGGATTAGGGGGTGTCCGGATAGCCGGACTATACCTTCAGCCGGACTCCTGGACTATGAAGATATAAGATTGAAGACTCCATCCCGTGTCCGTAAGGGACTTTCCTTGGCGTCGAAGGCAAGCTTGGCGATATGGATATGAAGATCTCCTACCATTGTAACCGACTCTATGTAACCCTAACCCTACCCGGTGTCTATATAAACCGGAGGGTTTTAGTCCGTAGGACAACATACACATCAACAATCATACCATAGGCTAGCTTCTAGGGTTTAACCTCCTCGATCTCATGGTAGGTCTACTCTTGTACTACCCATATCATCAATATTAATCAAGCAGGACATAGGGTTTTACCTCCATCAAGAGGGCCCGAACCTGGGTAAAACTTCGTGTCCCTTGCCTCCTGTTACCATCCGGCCTAGACGCACAGTTCGGGACCCCCTACCCGAGATCCGCCGGTTTTGACACCGACATTGGTGCTTTCATTGAGAGTTCCTCTGTGTCGTCGCCATCAGGCTCGATGGCTCCTACGATCATCAATAGCGATGCAGTACAGGGTGAGACCTTCCTCCCCGGACAGATCTTCGTCTTCGGCGGCTTCGCACTGTGGTCCAATTCGCTTGGCCATCTGGAACAGATCGAAAGCTACGCCCCCGGCTGTCAGGTCAGATTTGGAAGTTTAAACTACACGGCTGACATCCGCGGGGACTTGATCTTCGACGGATTCAAGACACTGCCGAGCGTGCCGCACTGTCCCGACGAGCATGATCTAGCTCTGCCGTCGAACAGTGCCCTGGAGGCCGCACCCGCATCGGCTCCGATCCTTAGTTCGGAGCCAACTGCGCCGATCAAGCATGGGCGGTTGGACGCCGCCTCAGGAGCTGCGATCCCAACGGCGATTGAGCCGAACACCAGCCCCGTACTGTGCGAGACTTGTGACTCCAAGGAGCCGGACTCCTATCCGGACTCCGAACCCTCCACGCCCCTGCCAATCGAATCCGATTGGGCACCGATCATGGAGTTCACTGCCGCGGACATCTTTCAGCACTCGCCTTTCGGCGATATCCTGAAGTCACTGAAGTCTCTCTCTTTATCACGAGAGCCCTGGCCGGACTACGGTCAGCGAGATTGGGATGCGGACGAGGAAGAAATTCAAAGCCCACCCACCACCCACTTTGTAGCCACTGTTGACGATCTAGCCGACATGCTCGACTTCGACTCTGAAGACATCGACGGTATGGACGCCGATGAAGGAGACGATGAAGAACCAACGCCTATTGGGCCCTGGAACACCACCTCGTCATATGACGTATACATGGTGGATGCACCAAAAGATGACGACGAGGAGCGGAAGGACGCACTGAAGGCTTGTTCCCTCGAAAAGCAGTCAAAACGGCAACGCAAGCGCCGCCTCAAATCCCGCCTCGACAGAAATAGCGATCACACAACCCAGCGTTGGATCAGGGCGAACCGCTGCCGGACAACGGCAATCCGGATAATCAAACCAAACAAACAAATCCTATCAAGGATAACGGTCCGGACGACATAACGCCGGACAGACACCCTAAGCAGCAGACTGCCCGTAAAAGGCTTGCTGCCACCGCGAGGAGCCTGAAAAAGCAGAAGCAAAGGCTCAAGGCCGCGCAAGACACACTCCAATTCAGATGGAGTAAAATACTCAGCACTGCAGCAAGGTATGGCGACAATCGCCCCTCCAAGAGCTACCCAAAGCGGAAGCTGCTACCCGAATTCGATGAGGAGGCCTCAGAACCCCACAACCAAATATCAAAGCAGCCACCTGGTCGGATAGACGACCCCCCTACCAACACAGAGCGGCATACAACGCTGCTCACAATAGAATGCGCGACCCATGCGAGGGCTCGCACCCAAAGGACGGCGCAACCAGATCCATCTATGGACCACGCAAGTGCGCCCAGCATACAATGCAACACAAACATCCGAACAACGCGGTACACCCAGCTACAGGGGTGCCGCACATCCCCTATGTTTCACCGATGAGGTAGTGGTCCACAAATTTCCAGAGGGATTCAAGCCCGTAAACATAGAGGCATACGACGGAACAACAGAACCTGGGGTCTGGATTGAGGACTACATCCTTCATATCCATATGGCTCGAGGAGATGATCTCCATGCCATCAAGTACCTACCGCTCAAGCTCAAAGGGCCAGCTCGTCACTGGCTCAAAGGCCTCCCCGAAAGCTCCATTGGAAGTTGGGAAGAGCTCGAAGACGCCTTTCGGGGAAATTTTCAAGGGACTTATGTCCGACCTCCGGATGCGGACGATTTGAGTCATATAACTCAACAGCCCAGAGAGTCAGCTCAAAAGCTTTGGAACAGGTTTCTTACTAAAAAGAACCAGATTGTCGACTGTCCGGACGCCGAAGCCTTGGCAGCTTTCAAGCATAACATCCGTGACGAATGGCTCGCCAGATACCTCAGCCAACATAAACCGAGAACGATGGCCGCATTAACGAACCTCATGACCCGCTTTTGCGCGGGTGAGGACAGCTGGCTAGCCAGATGCAGCACAAGTGACCCCAGTACATCTGAAGTTAGAGATGGAAACGGGAAAGCACAGTGCAACAACAATAACAAACGCCGGAATAAAGAGGACATCACGAAGGGCATGGCAGTAAATGCCGGATTCAAAAGCTCTCGGCCAGGTCAAAAGCCGCCCCCTAAAGGCACCAGGGATGAACTGTCCAGCCTCAACAAAATTTTGGACCAAGTATGCCAGATCCATAGTACCCCTGGTAAACCCGCTAATCATACCCACAGAGAATGTTGGGTCTTCAAGCAGTCCGGCAAGCTCAACGTCGTGCACAAGGGGGAGGATACACCAAGTGAAGATGAGGACGAGCCCCCCAAGCAAGACACGGGGGAACAAAAGGAATTTCCACCCGAAGTCAAAACAGTAAACGTGTTACACGTGATCAAGGGAAAACACAACGCGGCACTCCCAGGAAAATATACCCAAGTGCCTGTCACCACGGAGTCCTGCCACTGGTCGTCTCAACCGATCACTTTCGACCACCATGATTACTCAGCAAGTATCCGGCACGCAGGATGGGCTGCCCTGGTGTTAGACCCAGTAATTGGTGGATATCACTTCACACGAGTCTTGATGGACGGCGGCAGTAGCCTAAGCCTAATATATCAGGATACAATCCGCGGGATGGGGTTAGACCCAACACAAATTCGCCATAGCAATACTACCTTTAAAGGAGTAACGCCAGGCCCAGGGGCTCATTGTACGGGCTCCCTCCTACTATAAGTTATATTCGGCTCCCCCGATAACTTCCGTCGCAAGCATTTAAATTTCCACATCGCTCCAGTTCAAAGTGGCTATCAAGCACTGCTCGGGCGTGAAGCTTTCGCTCGCTTTAATGCAATACCACACTACGCCTCCCTCACACTCAAGATGCCCGGTCCACGTGGCATCATTACAGTGCACGGAAATATCAAGCGATCTCTGCGCGCCAAAGAGAGTGAGGCTGCCTTGGCAGCCACACATTAAAGGCGCCCGGACCAGCGAAAGCATCCAATAGGTCGTCAAGACCTCAGACACAACCAATCGAGTCCGGTGCCGCTATTTATACCGAATAAATGGTTACACCCCTATTTGTCAATACAAGGGGCTCAACACGCGCAGACAATTGGCAATTTCTTCTCATCTTGAATTATACATGGTTTCTTTAACAAACTATCTTTTTGCACGACAACCTTTTTACCTAAATTCCTCTCTTTTACAGACGATCATCGTGCTACACCCATCCAGAATATGGCACAACGGAGACACAGGCGCAGACGTGCAGCAGGGACCCGCTCCAAGGATTCTTTTTAGATTAAGACCCTGTGTAAACCTTTTTTACTGTCTCTTGTTGATACATATCCACCGTTGAAAAGGATGCTGACGTCTTGGCATGTGGCCACGCCAGAACAATGCACGTACCTAGACACAAGGGGCTTCTTACAAAGGCCATTATTTAGGCCCGGTTTATACCACAAAGACCGAATACCTTAGGGAGTGTTCGGCGTCGCGAGTTTGGCCCTATATGCATCAGCTCCGAATCATTGTCTTTGGTCAAATGTTGGGTTTGCCCGGCTCCTGTGTTTTGGTGCCTTACATTCCGCTTTACCGGCTAAGGTGGCACCAGGAGAACTACTGCGATTGTGCCCTGGTTCATCCGGACGAGCACCTCAGTAGAGAAAGCCGAAAACTGACTGTCATGATATAGCGTGAGACTGGTCAACCACTCGATGACCTGTGGGAATATTAGAATTCCTCCGCTTTAACGAAGGGCCGTTTTCCGGCCAGGCATGTACACACCCCGAGATCGAGAGAGTGCGGAGCAACCAGGGGCTATCTAGTAGCCCCACTATCAAACTCCTATGGCTAGGTGAAAGTGTTAAAGCATTATAGTCCGGTTGCCTCGCTCGCTCCGCTATCACCTCCTTAATAGGACCAAGCCGTTGGGTTAAGTGTGAATGCGTGTTTTTATGAGCACCTCCGCATTATATGCATGGGAGTTGAAGCCGCCGACTGCAATCTTTCAGGTTATACACATGTATACAAAAACGGCCGCCCAGGAGGCATCATATTACTTTCAGGCAAAAGTATAAAATAGCCTTATAAACATTTATAAAAGCATTTCGCTTACAATGAGATTACATATCACTCAAACATAATATTTTTTGAGCACTGGGTCTCTACCAAACGGGCACCCTCAAGAACTTCTTCAAAGTAGTGCTCAGCAGCCATTCGACCTATGGCCGAATCCCGCGCTGCAACAGTGGTAGCATCCATCTCCGCCCAGTATGCCTTGACACGGGCAAAGGCCATCCGTGCGCCCTCTATGCACGCCGACCTCTTCATCACATCAATGCGCGGCACCACATCAAGTAACTGCTGCACCAAGCTGAAATAGTTGTTCGGTTTCGACCCTTCCAGCCATAACTGATCCACAACAGACCTCATGGAGAGTCCGGACAACCTATTTAGTTCGGCCCATTCGGCTAATTGGTCAGTCAATGAAATCGGACACTCGGGAGAATGGAATTGTCTCCAAAACAGCTGATCTACTTCACGGTCCGTCTGACCCTGGAAGTACTTGGCCGCATCGGCAGCGCTTGCCGCCAAATCCATATACACATCCTCCGAACTCCACAGCCGATCCAGAGGGGCATACCGTGGATCTCTGAACTTCCTCCGCAACATAAATGATTTCCCAGCTACAATATCCCCGGCTTCCCACAGCTCCTCCTTCTTTGCCCTCATAGCAGAGCGGAGGTCTTTTCTCGTCGCAGCAGCCTTCTCAAGGTCTGATGCCTTCGCCTGGTTTTCCTTTTCAATAACCCGGCAACGGTCGGCGGCGGCTTTTAATTCTATGGCCATCTTGGCCATCTTGTCTCGGCTCTCGCCATGTGCGGCCTTCTCGGCTTGCAACTCTTCGGCTTCCTTCAAGGCAGCCGCATTTCCCAACCTCGCTTGTTCCTTGGCTCGGGCAAGTTCTGCCCGCAAGGCTTCAACAGTGGCAGCTCCATCTGCAGTCACAACATATTAAAGATGCTGGCATCATACTGCTCTTCCTATTGTGGCGTTTACCAGATAATGACACTTACCCTGTGCCTCGTCAAGCCTTTTGTTAACAAGCTCAATGTCGGCGTCTGCCGCATCCAACTGCCGTTCTAAATGGGCAAACTCGCTAGTCCGGCTAGCCACCGGAGCTTCCGTCACCTGCACATAGAGGCAGTATGGTTATTACCTGGGAATATGGTCCTCTGTTCGTCGTCGTTTCCGACGACAACCAGAGTCTCAGGGGCTACTATCTACACAGGGCACACCTAGCATGTGCAGGACTATCATACATTCTTTTACGTACCTCAAAGCCTGTCAGTAGACTCATAAAAGCTTCATGCAATCCTCTTTCGGCGGACGATATTCTCTCCATCACCGTATTCATCAACACACGGTGTTCATCTGAGATGGCCGCTCGCCCCACCAACTCCCTCAGAACATCCGATCGCACACTAGACAGTGCCAGACTCTTTTGTCTGCTCTCTTCAGGAGCCGGACATGGGGATCTTCGGGGGTCAATGGGATTATCATCTGGCCTCATCGGACTCGGAGAGGCCCTCCGCGGCGACACTTCAGGGTCGCCCGCTTCCGGAGCGGAGGAGTCCGGAGGAGGCGTTTCGCTCTCCATCATCTCGGGAAGAAGATCCCCCGAAGACGAGCTCATTTGAGTGGGGCTAAGCCCCGAACTGCAAAAATATATGCGGCGGTTATCTTCTAAGAAGAAAAAGATGGCATATCTGTACTATTAAAGTATTTCGGGTCACTTACGACTCGCGGGAGAATTGATCCCCCCGCGGACTTTGTGCGGCAACGGCACCCCCCAAGGTAGGACCCCCTGTGGGAGAATTCTTCTTCCGTTTGGAAGCTTCGGCTTCCGAATCCCCGGCGCAGTCCTTTTCCTCTTTTGGTCGTCTTCCTTCATGGAGACGCTCGCTCCCTCGGCTAGAATGGGCAGCGTTGGGGGCCTACGTCCGCCCGCATTATCCTCCATAGTATCTTCCTTCAAGGGCACCGGGCAAGGTGCGGTCTAGAGCATCTTCTCTAATACCGGATTTTCCAAACCCTCGGGGAGGGGGGCCGAACACCGAATCAACTTCGCCTTTGTTAGCCAGTCCTGGTCAAAAGGCAAAATCTCAGAAATAACTTCGTAACAAAGGAGAGATAGTATGTTCGGCCGGAAGATGCATTACCTATTCGGTGGCGCGGTTACTACTCAGGCCCACGTCCTCGGTGATTTTCGGACACTCCACCAGAGGTCCGAAGAATGACTTGTACATCTCCTCATGCGTCAGGCCGAGAAAATTTTGAATGACACGCGGTCCGTCGGGATTGAACTCCCATAGGCGAAGAGGCCGGCGTTTGCAAGGCTGGACTTGACGAACCAACATAACTTGTATTACCGCAACCAAACTGAAATCTCCATTGAAGAGATCTCGAATGCGGCTTTGTAGTATAGGCATGTCCTTGGCTGGACCCCAGCTCAGACCTCTGCTGATCCATGCCATCAGTTGTGGTGGAGGGCCCGAGCGGAAAACAGGGGCGGCCGCCCACTTGGCACTTCTAGGAGCCGTGATGTAGAACCACTCCTGTTGCCATAATTCAGACACCTCTGGGATGGAACCTTTGGGCCACGGAGCTCCCGTCATCTTGCGTATTGAGGCACCTCTACACGCTGCATGTTGCCCCTCGATCATCTTCGGCTTCACTTCAAAGGTCTTGAGCCACAGGCCAAAGTGAGGGGTAACCCGGAGGAAGGCCTCGCACACGACAACAAATGTCGTGATATGAAGAAAGGAGTCCGGAGCTAGATCATGGAAGTCTAGGCCGTAATAAAACATCAAACCCCTGACGAAAGGATCCAAAGCAAGGCCTAGACCTCGGAGGAAGTGGGAGACGAACATGACGTTCTTGTTGGGTTCGGGGGTAGGGACGGCCTGCCCTCGGGGAGGCAGCCGATGCAAAATCTCGGCGGTCAGATATCTGGCCACCCTCAACTTTTTGATGTCTTCTTCTGTGATGGAGGAAGGCACCCATCAGCCTTGAAGGCTAGATCCGGACATGACTGAAGGTTCGGAACACCTGACCTGGACTTTGGGCGCTTGAGCTTGAGGTGGGGGAAGGATTCGATTGAGCACGGGAGGGCAAAATAAAAGCCTGGTCCCTTTATAAAGAGGGTGAATATCAAGCATCCTCTCTGTGTCCATTTGGACTTGCCTATAATCTAGGAGTCCTAGAAGCGGTTGGGTTACCCACGCCCGTATTGATGAGAATCCCGGAATAAGGGGACACGATCTCTGCTTTAACAAGACATGCCAAGGAAACCGCCTCGCATGACGCGCTGAGGTGGGATAATGAAGCAACTCGGATAAAGGCTTGGCCGTGGTGTGTCACACTACGGAATACGTCAGTAGATTAGATTTGTGTAAATATTATTCTCTCTATGGCAATATGTGGAAACTTATTTTGCAGAGCCGGACACTATCTTGGTGTTCAAAATCTTCTATGAAGTACTTGGAGGAGGAACCTGCCTTGCAATGCCGAAGACTATCTGCGTGCCGGACTCATCGTCATTGAAGCCTGGTTCAGGGGCTACTGAGGGAGTCCTGGATTAGGGGGTGTTCGGGTAGCCGGACTATACCTTCAGCCGGACTCCTGGACTATGAAGATATAAGATTGAAGACTCCGTCCCGTGTCCGGAAGGGACTTTCCTTGGCGTGGAAGGCAAGCTTGGCGATACGGATACGAAGATCTCCTACCATTGTAACCGACTCTATGTAACCCTAACCCTACCTGGTGTCTATATAAACCGGAGGGTTTTAGTCCGTAGGACAACATACACATCAACAATCATACCATAGGCTAGCTTCTAGGGTTTAGCCTCCTCGATCTCGTGGTACATCTACTCTTGTACTACCCATATCATCAATATTAATCAAGCAGGACGTAGGGTTTTACCTCCATCGAGAGGGCCCGAACCTGGGTAAAACTTCGTGTCCCTTGCCTCCTGTTACCATCCGGCCTGGACGCACAGTTCGGGACCCCCTACCCGAGATCCGCCGGTTTTGACACCGACATGGTGGAAAGAAGATTTGAGTGGAAAGCAACTTGGGGAAGGCTAGAGATCAAGATTCTTGTGGATGGATTGGAATATCTTGATCTCAACACATGAGTAGGTGGTTCTCTCTCAGAAAATGAATGGTAGAAGTGTAGGCACGTTCTGATAGCTCTCTCCACAAATGGAGGATGGGTGGAGGGGTATATATAGCCTCCACACAAAATCTAACCATTACACACAATTCACCAAACTCGGTGAGACTGAATACACAAACTCGGTCAGACCGATTCGGTTCGAAATGTGAATGTTAGGCTTTTCGGTGGGACCGATACGATCAACTCGGTAGGACCGATTTCATTAGGGTTAGGGCATAACATAATCTCGGTGAGACCGATCACATGAACTCGATGGAACCGATTTCTGTAATAGGCAAACAGAGAGTTGGTCAGGCAAACTCGGTGGGACCGGTCGCTCATTTCGGTGAGACCGAAACATTACGAAAACGAAATAGAGAGTTCGCATTGTGAACTCGGTGGGACTGATCACTCATCTCGGTTAGACCGAAACGTTACGAAGGGAAATAGAGAGTTTGCAATCCCATCTCGGTGAGACCGAGATCCCTATCGTTGAGACCGGACTGATTTGGGTTTCTGGCTATGGCTATGCCAAATGAACTCGGTGGCGTCGGATAGATCAAATCGGTGGGCCGGGTTTGACTTTTGGTTTCGGACATATGTGGATATGAGAAAGTGGTTGAGGGATTTTGGAGCATATCACTAAGCATTTTGAGCAAGCAAGCCATTAAGAAACACCTCATCCCCTTTTTATAGTATTGGCTTTCCTATGGACTCAATGTGATCTTAGATCACTAAAATGAAAATGCAGAGTCTTGAGCTTTTGCCAATATGTGTCCTTAGCATTTTGAGGGGTCTACATTCCTAGTCCATGCCATGCCAATCATTGAACTTTCTGAAATGATCATCTTGAAAGAGCATTAGTTCAATGAGCTATATGTTGTTAGGAATTACCAAAACCACCTAGGAATAGTTGCACTTTCAATCTCCCCCTTTTTGGTAATTGATGACAACATATAGATCAAAGCTTCGACAAATGATAATAAGATTGAAATACATCGTCGCTTTGAGAAGTATGTGATAAGCAAGAGCTCCCCCTAAATTTGTGCATTATTTAAAACTTGCTTTTGAATGCAAATGCACAATCGATTAAGATCATGGGTTACTCTTCCATGTCACATACATCTTGGTGGAGCGCTCAAAATGATAGAGTATGAAATATGCACTCATCACCAACGCAAAGTGAATGATCATACATAAGAGATAAATAATAGCATCATTCAAGCACAAGCATTAAAGTATGACATGATCAAACTGAAGGAAATATGCCCTAGAGGCAATAATAAAGTTGTTATTTATATTTCCTTATATCATGATAAATGTTTATTATTCATGCTAGAATTGTATTAACCGAAAACTTAGTACATGTGTGAATACATAGACAAACACAGTGTCCCTAGTATGCCTCTACTTGACTAGCTCGTTAATCAAAGATGGTTAAGTTTCCTAACCATAGACATGTGTTGTCATTTGATGAACGGGATCACATCATTAGAGAATGATGTGATGGACAAGACCCATCTGTTAGCCTAGCATAAATGACCGTTTAGTTTTATTGCTATTGCTTTCTTCATGACTTATACATATTCCTCTAACTATGAGATTATGCAACTCCCGAATACCAGAGGAACACTATGTGTTCTATAAAATGTCACAACGTAACTGGGTGATTATAAAGATGCTCTACAGGTGTCAGCGATGGTGTTTGTTGAGTTGGCATAGATCGAGATTAGGATTTGTCACTCCGAGTATCGGAGAGGTATCTCTAGGACCTCTCGGTAATGCACATCACTATAAGCCTTGCAAGCAATGTGACTAATGAGTTAGTTACGAGATGATGCATTACAGAACGAGTAAAGAGACTTGTCGGTAACGAGATTGAACTAGGTATGATGATACCAACGATCGAATCTCGGGCAAGTAACATACAGATGACAAAGGGATTGAACTAGGTATGTTGTTATGTGGTTTGACCGATAAAGATCTTCGTAGAATATGTAGGAGCCAATATGAGCATCCATGTTCCGCTACTGGTTATTGATCAGAGATGTGTCTCATTCATGTCTACATAGTTCTAGAACCCGTAGGGTCCGCACGCTTAACGTTCGATGACGATTTATATTATGAGTTATGTGATTTGATGACCGAAGTTTGTTCGGAGTCCAGGATGAGATCACGGACATGAGAGGAGTCTCGAAATGGTTGAGAGGTAAAGATTCATATATTGGAAGGTTGCATTTGGACACCGGAATGGTTTCGGGAAGTTTCGGATAAGTTTCGGAGTACTGGGGTTATCAGGACCCCCCCCCCCAGAAGTAAATGGGCCAACATGGGCCTAAGTGGAGAAGAGAGAGGGCCGTCCAGGAGGTGGCGCCCCCCCCATTGCCAATCCGAATTGGAAAAGGGGTGGGGCGGCGCCCCCCCCCCTTTCCCACTCCTACTCCTTCTGTCTTTCCCCCTTTGCTACTCCAAAGAAGGAAAAAGGAGAGGGGAATCCTACCAGGACTAGGGAGTCCTAGTAGGATTCCCCACACTTGGCGCGCCCCAAGGGGATGGCCTCCTCCTCCCCCTCTTTATATACGGAAGCGGGGGCACCCCAAAGGCTCAACAAGTCTTCTCTTAGCCATGTGTCGTGCCCCCCTCCATAGTTTACCACCTCGGTCATATTGACGTAGTGCTTAGGCGAAGCCCTGCGCCGGTAAGTTCATCATCACCGTCGCCATGCCGTCGTGCTGATGGAACTCTCCCTCGTCCTCAATTGGATCAAGAGCTCGAGGGGCGTCATCGTGTTGAACGTGTGCTGAACACGGAGGTGTCATACGTTCGGTGCTATGGTCGGTTGAATCGCGAAGACGTTCGACTACATCAACCGCGTTACTAAACGCTTCCGCTTTCTATCTACGAGGGTACGTGGACACACTATCCCCGCTCGTTGCTATGCATCTCCTATATAGATCTTGCATGATCGTAGGATTTTTTTTTGAAATATTGTGTTCCCCGACACAAACACATGATCAAAGGAGTATCTCACACACAGATAAGGTATCATCGAAGCAAGCACACAAATAAGTATCAAACAAGTGGCAAATAAGGCAAAAAGAAGCAAAGCTCTCTCTCTCGAAGCCTATGATCTATACACTTTCTCCCCCTTTGGCAACAAGTTGCCAAAAAGCACGAAAATGCATAGTGCTATGCGTCTCTCTAGGCTTAATCTTCGGGAGGAGGCGTTGAGAGGACTCCAAGGACGAATGCATTTGTTGAAGTTGTTGGAGCTAGTGGAGTGGCAACTGGAGGTGACACTGATGCTGTGGCTGTAGGTGCTGGTGTAGTTGCTCTTGTGTCAATAACTGGCACTGCAGCAGATCTCTGTCCTCTTGGCACTATCTGAAAGGCATCTATGGTAGCATGCCCTTTCCTCTCCTCAGCTTCTTCCTGGAGCTGCTCAACTAATGTCTGCATCTCTGTTACTTTCAAGTCAAGATCATAGAATTTAGTCTCAATGATCCTCTTTAGGCTTTCTTGGTTCCGAGTCAGGGTGGCCAATCCCTTCTCAATCCTCAAGGTGGCTTGAATCAGATATCCACGTTGGTCATGCTTTGACTTGAGGAACACTTGAGAAGACTCATCAGCACTTGGCATCTTTGCTGCCTTCTCAGCTTTTGCTTTTTCCCTCTTGTCTTGAGCCTCTGCAGATGTGGGATCTTTAGCATTCATGATAATTGTGTTATCCTCAAAATAAGGCCTCAAGGGAAGATGTTTCTTGTCCAACAAGTAGGTGTCTATGCCCATCTTGGAGTTGATGAGCATCTGAATGTGTGGAGCATACCCACATGACCTCTTTTGATCTGCAGCTATCCTCTTGGTTGTCTCAACAATCAGACTCATCACCTTGAACTTCTGGGGCTCATCAAACAACTGCAGCAGGTTAATGGAATGGCCTCTGATCATCGTTTGATCACCTAACTTGGGAAACAAGGTATGCCTCAAGATTGTGTTGATGGTGGTCAGGCCAGACAATAGGTAGTACACAAAGCCCATCTTGTAAGTCTCCAAAGCTGTGTCAGAAATCTCCTTATACATGTTAGCCATTGAGTTGTGATCTTTCTTTTTCGTGGCATATACATCTATGTCATCTTCATGCTCTGCAGGAGCATTTATCAGTTTTGCCCACTCAGAAACTGTCGATTGGTACCTGGTACCCTCCGACACCTAGACAATTCTGCCATCAGGATAGAAATGTGTTGTGGAGTAGAATTGCATGATGAGTTCATCATTCCACTTGGTCAACTTCTGACCCACAAATTTGTCTACCCCACATAGCCTGAAGCTCTCATGCACTCCTGGAAAGTGAACTTCATTGTTTTCAATGTGCTTCCAGTCCACCCACTTCATAGCAAAGACAATGGGCTTCTTATCTAGCAGAATGGTCTCATAGAAGTCCTGCTGCTCCTTGGTGTGAAACCTGTAATCCACAGCAGTCCTTCTCCTCACAGCATATGGATCAGATTGTCTCCATAGTCTGAGACCTGCATCCTTTCTGATCTTCATATTCTCAGCCACTGGATGGTTGTCATCATGGTCTGGGATCTTGGGCTTGAGCTTCCTAAGCACTTGGGCTTCAGCCTCTTCTTCTTCCTCGACTTCAGTCTCAGGCACTGGGGCCTTGTTCTTCTCAGCGGCTAGTATATTCCTTGTGCTCCTCTTTGGTGTAGTCTTGGGAGCTAGAGCAGAAGCTTTGGGGCTGTGTTGGGATTAGATGAGGTAGCCCCAGACTTGATGGCATCCCCCGTTAGATTTGGAGCTTTAGGTGCTGGTGCAGCATCCTCTTCCTCTTCATCTTCATCCTCAGCTGGATCTACCTTCATAGAGGATCTCCCAATGACTTTGGCCATGGTCTTCTTGACCCTTTCCTTTCTTTTCTTGCCCTCACTAGTAGCCTCTTCAACATTTGACTTGGAAGTTTCAAGAGTTGAGGCCCTGGCTTTTGAAGTGGGCACTCTCTTTGCAGGAGCCTTCTTATGCATACCAGGCTTGGTTGAAGCAGCTGTGCCAAACTCTTTCTTGACAACCCTTTTCTTGGAGTTGACCTCCTCCTCAGCAGCTACATAGTCTTCCTCTTCAGACTCGGAATTTTTCTTCCTCCTCTGTCTAGCAGTAGCCTTAGGCAGGTTGCTAGGAGTACTTATGTTGCCTTCGTCATAGCTGTCAGAGGGACTAGTGCCCTCACTTAGATTCAACTGCTCCTCAGACTTGTTCTGGCTGTCACACTGATCAGACATGGTTGACACTGCAAATTGAAAGCTGACCCTATAAATAGTAATAGATGAGATGGAGTGGATGAGCATCACAAAGTGCAGAGATTTTGTAAAACAGATGAGTCAAAAACTTAGTTTTAGTTTTCCACAGAAAGCATTTCGGAGCTACCGATTTGTAAACTCGGTGACACCGAAGCAACTTCTAGAGTCTAAACTAGTGAAATCGGTCAGACCAAGACATGGTTTGGTGACTCCGAGATTGCTAGGGTTTCACTGAGAGTTGAACTCGGTCACACCGATTTGCAAGTTTCGGCCAGACCGAAAAGTGCAAGTGCAATGGCTTAGGCCAAATCGGTGAGACCAATTTCCACAACTCGGTCGATTCGAGATGAGTTCCGCGGAAACCTAACCCTAAATTTTCGAATCAAAACTAATCTAAAGGAAGATTTCGCTAGATAGATTGATCACATATGTGGTAAGAAACATGGCATTGACCTTGTGCTCATAATTGGGGGTAAAAGAAATGCACAAGGGGTCGAACTCATACCCTAACTCGGTGATGAGTTCACTATGGCGGCAACAGCGGTGTTGATGTTCGTTGATGACGACGGAGACCAGCGGCGGGAGGTCGCTGGCAATGAGAGGATGATCCGGAGACCCTATACGGTAGAGCAAGACATGCGCGGGCGAAGTGGTTTTGGAGAAATTTCCAAAATTTGACCCATCGATATATATATCCTGACCCAATCGGTGTGACCGAGTGGAACAACTCGGTGGCACCGAGATGCAGAATCGCAAGTGGTTACTGCAACTCGGTGTGACCGAAAAGTTCTAATCGGTTGCACCAAGATTGAAAACCTAGATCAACTCAGTGAACTCGGTTTGACCGAAAAGGATGAATTGGTCAGACCGAAATGCACATAGACGTTTTGGAAGTTTAAGTCTATGGCGAATTGGTGACTCTGAGTGCTCCTCACACAGAGGGTTCGAATCTGACTTGATCAAACTTTGTGATGTAGCATGAATAGAGTTTGAGACGAGAAAAGCAAAGATAGCTAGAGGAGGTTCTTAGGCATTCTTGTCCATCCATTTGGCAAAAGGAAAAGAGCCAAACAATCAAGGCAACAAATGGATGTCCTCGAATGAGTAAAATATGCAACCAATATGCTCACACAATAAAATGGCAAATGAAATATGTGACGAGGCATGCACAAACACTCTAGCATCTATCAAGCAATTGGCGATGACTAGGTCATCTATATATGAGTATATTGACTGAGGAGTCAAATGAGAACATTTGATCGTAGGTCATACTCATTGTTTAAGCACAAGTGGGGTACGGTTACCACTTTTACATAAAGCATTGTTGTGTTCACACCATTAGAGTTGCTTTATCTCAATTCTTAGAGTAAAGCTCCCCCTAGATGTTATATCCCCCTAAGAGGGATGAACTAACCTTGGGTTTTGTCGATGATGACTTCATGTAGATGTTGAAGATGTGGATGCTCAATGCTGATGTTGATTATTCGTAGCAATCCATTGGAGTGAGTTGCACTTTCAATACCTACACAGGATAGTCCCACAAGGAACAAACAAGGATATCCATAGACATAGAGTGAAGTCCACACAAGATGATGTCCATGAAAGCATTAGGTTACCTTGTCCCTTGTCTTACCAATAAGAGGGCTTGTGACTCCTTGAACTAGTGCAAGATGTGGAAGTTGTTTGCACTTGTTCTCGCCAAAATGATATGAGTGAAGTATATTAGCGGAGTCACCCTCAAGAACTCTCTAGTTCTTCTTCTTCGGGATCCACATCAACTTGATGGGAATCCTTGGAGTTGTAGTCGTTCTTGATGAAGTAGAACTTTATGTAGTCTTGGGAACCCACTTGACTAAGGCCTTGGGAGCTTCTTCAAATGCATCAATCTCCTCTTGAAGCTTGTCCTTGCCTTTTTGCTTGTGGTCTTGTGGTGGAAGATCATCTTGAGCTTGTGTCCCCTTGAAAGAAGTAGGATCATACTTCTCTTGTTGAGGAATAAACTTCATCTTGGGTTATTGATCTTCTTCCCACTCAACTCCATTGCCATTGAACTTTTGTTCAAAACCAACACCTTGATTCTTCCGGTGCCTTCCTTCCTTGCGTACAATTTCCTCAAATTGCTTACTTCCAGCAAGGCTCTTGTAAACACCTTTCTCTTTGGGCCTTTAGCCATGAAGCATCTTCCAATTCCTTCATTTGGTGAGTCTAATATGTCGTAGGAGTTGGTTGACACAAGTGCTAGACCAGCAACACCTTCATCTTGACTATATTCGGAGTCGGAGTGATAACTTCTCTCGGAGTGATGGTCGGAGTCAGAACCGGATACCCATTCACCAACATGAGCTTGATGTCATCATTTTGTGTAGATCCTTGATGACTTGTACTTCCTTTCCGAATCTTTGCTTTTGCGAGAGTTTCTCCGTTCATAACGATCATCTCTACTCCTTCTCTCTCTTGGAGGTGATTCTTCTCTTCTACTTCTCCTTTTAGGTGAGTCTTCTCTTCTTTTGTAGGGAGCCGTACACTCATTGGAGTAGTGTCCGGGTCTTCCACAATTGTAGCAATTATGCTCACGACTAGAAGATCTTTTGTCATTGTAGGACCTTGACTTGGAACTTATTTATTTGCTTCTACTCTTGTAGAACTTGTTGAAGTTCTTCACCATTAGGCTCAATTTCTCTTCAAGGCTTGTTTCTCACTTGATGATGTAGGAGCATCACATGGGGCTTTGTAAGCACCACTTGACTTGTTGTGAAGCTCTTCTTTATCCTTGAGTGACATCTCATGAGCAAAAAATCTTCCAATGACTTCCGTTGGCTTGAGATCTTTGTATTTGGGCGTCATTTGGATCAATGTGCACACGATATCATATTTATGTTGGGTAACATGGTATTTCAAAAAATTTACCTACGAGCACGCAAGATCTATCTAGGAGATGCATAGCAACGAGAGGGAAGAGTGTGTCTATGTACCCTCGTAGATCGAAAGCGGAAGCGTTTAGTAACGCGATTGATGTAGTCGAAGGTCTTCGCGATCCAACTGATCAACTATCGAACGCACGGCACCTTCATGATCTACACACGTTCAGCTCGGTGATGTCCCTCGAACTCTTCATCCATTTTAGGCTGAGGGAGTGTTCCGTCAGCACGACGGCGTGGTGACAGTGATGATGAAGTTACCGGCGCAGGGCTTCGCCTAAGCACTATGACGATATGACCGAGGTGTGAAACTGTGGAGGGGGCACCGCACACGGCTAAAAGATCAACTTGTGTGTCTATGGGGTGCCCCCTCCCATGTATATAAAGGGGGGAGGAAGGAGGAGGCCGGCCAAGGGTGGCGCGCCAAAGGGGGGAGTCCTACTCCAAGTAGGATTCGCCCCCCCCCCTCCTACTTCCACAAGGAGAAGGGGGAATGAGTAGGACAAGAGAAGGAAAGGGGGTGGCCCCCCTAGCCCTAGTACAATCCGGTTTGGGATAGGGGGGCGCACCACTCCTTGGCCTGCCCCCTCTCATCCATCATTAGGCCCATGAGGCCCAATAACTTCCCGCGGGTTCCGGTAACCCCCGGTACTCCGAAACTCATCTGAAACGACCTGAACCATTCCGGTGTCTGAACGTAACCTTCCAATATATGAATATTTATGTCTCGACCATTTTGAGACTCCTCGTCACGTGTGTGATCTCATCCGGGACTCCGAACAACCTTCGGTCATCAAATCACATAAAACCATAATAAAATCGTCATTGAATGTTAAGCGTGCGGACCCTACGGGTTCGAGAACTATGTGGAAATGACCGAGACACATCTCCGGTCAATAACCAATAGCGGAACATGGATGCTCATATTTGCTCCTACATATTCTACGGAGATCTTTATCAGTCAAACCGCATAACAACATTCGTTGTTCCCTTTGTCATCGGTATGTTACTTGCCCGAGATTCGATCGTCGGTATCATCATACCTAGTTCAATCTCGTTACCGGCAAGTCTCTTTACTCGTTCTGTAATGCATCACCCCGCAACTAACTCATTAATCACTTTGCTTGCAAGACTTATAGTGATGAGCATTACCGAGAGGGCCCAGAGATACCTCTCTGATACTCGGAGTGACAAATCCTAATCTCGATCTCTGCCATCTCAACAAACACCATCGGATACCTGTAGAGCATCTTTATAATCACCCAGTTACATTGTGACATTTGATAGCACACTAAGTGTTGCTCCGGTTTTCGGGAGTTACATAATCTCATAGTCAGAGGAACATGTATAAGTTATGAAGAAAGCAATGGCAATAAACTAAACGATCATAGTGCTAAGTTAACGGATGGGTCTTGTCCATCACATCATTCTCTAATGATGTGATCCCATTCATCAAATGACAACACATGTCTATGGCTAGTAAACTTAACCATCTTTGGTTAACGAGCTAGTCAAGTAGAGGCATACTGGGGACATTCTATTTGTCTATGTATTCATACATGTACTAAGTTTCCGGTTAATACAATTCTAGCATGAATAATAAACATTTATCATGATATAAGGAAATATAAATAACAACTTCATTATTGCCTCTAGGGCATATTTCCTTCAGTCTCCCACTTGCACTAGAGTCAATAATCTAGATTACATAGTAATGATTCTAACACCCATGGAGTCTTGGTGCTGATCATGTTTCGCTCATGAGAGAGGCTTAGTCAATGGGTCTGCAACATTCAGATCCGTATGTATCTTGCAAATCTCTATGTCTCCCTCCTTGACTTCATCGCGGATGGAATTGAAGCGTCTCTTGATGTGCTTGGTTCTCTTGTGAAATCAGGATTCCTTTGCCAAGGCAATTGCACCAGTATTGTCATGAAAGATTTTCATTGGACCTGATGCACTAGGTATTTCACCTAGATCGGATATGAACTCCTTCATCCAGACTCCTTCATTTGCTGCTTCCGAAGCAGCTATGTACTCCGCTTCACACGTAGATCCCACCACGACGCTCTGCTTAGAACTGCACCAAATGACAGCTCCACCATTCAATAAAAATATGTATTTGGTTTGTCACTTAGAGTCATCCAGATCAGTGTTAAAGCTTGCATTGACGTAACCATTTACAATGAGCTCTTTGTTACCTCCATAAACGAGAAACATATCCTTAGTCTTTTTCAGGTATTTCAGGATGTTCTCGACCACTGTCCAGTGATCCATTCCCGGATTACTTTGGTACCTCCCTGCTAAACTAATAGCAAGTCACACATCAGGTCTGGTACACAGCATTGCATACATGATAGAACCTATGGTTGAGGCATATTGAATGACTTTCACTTTCTCTCTATCTTCTGCAGTTGTCGGGCATTGAGTCTGACTCAACTTCACACCTTATAACACAGGCAGGAACCCTTTCTTTGACTGATCCATTTTGAACTTCTTCAGAACTTTATCAAGGTATGTGCTTTGTGAAAGTCCAATTAAGCGTCTTGATTTATCTCTATAGATCTTGATGCCCAATATATAAGTAGCTTCACCAAGGTCTTTCATTGAAAAAAATTTATTCAAGTATCCTTTTATGCTATTCAGAAATTCAATATCATTTCCGATCAACAATAAGTCATCCACATATAATATCAAAAATGCTACAGAGCTCCCACTCACTTTCTTGTAAATACAGGCTTCTCCAAAAGTCTGTATAAAACCACATGCTTTGATCACACTCTAAAAACGTATATTCCAACTCTGAGAGGCTTGCACCAGTCCATAAATGGATCACTAGAGCTTGCACACTTTGTTAGCACCTTTTGGATCGACAAAACCTTCTGGTTGCATCATATACAACTCTTATTTAAGTTATCCATTAAGGAATGCAGTTTTGACATCCTTTTTCCAAATTTCTTTATCATAAAATGCGACAATTGCTAACATGATTCGGACAGACTTAAGCATCGCTATGGTTGAGAAGGTATCATCATAGTAAACTCCTTGAACTTGTCGAAACCTTTCGCAACAAGTCGAGCTTTGTAGACAGTAACATTACCGTCAGCGTCAATCTTCTACTTGAAGATCCATTTATTCTCTATTGCTTTACGATCATCGGGCAAGTTAACCAAAGTCCATACTTTGTTCTCATACATGGATCCCATCTCAGATTTCATGGCCTCAAGCCATTTCACAGAATCTGGGCTCATCATCGATTCCTCATAGTTCGTAGGTTCTTCATGGTCAAGTAACATGACCTCCAGAACAGGATTACCATACCACTCTGGTGTGGATCTTGCTCTAGTTGACCTACGAGGTTCGGTAGTAACTTGATCAGAAGTTTCATGATCATTATCATTAGCTTCCTCACTAATTGGTGTAGGAATCACTGGAACTAATTTCTGTGATGAACTAATTTCCAATAAGGGAGAAGGTACAGTTACCTCCTCAAGTTCTACTTTCCTCCCACTCACTACTTTTGAGAGGAACTCCTTCTCTAGAAAGGATCTATTCTTAGCAAGAAATATCTTGCCTTCGGATCTGTGACAAAAGGTGTACCCAACAGTCTCCTTTGGGTATCTTATGAAGACACATTTCTTCGATTTGGGTTCGAGCTTATCAGGTTGAAGCTTTTTCACATAAGCATTGCAGCCCCAAACTTTAAGAAACGACAACTTGGGTTTCTTGCCAAACCACGGTTCATATGGTGTCATCTAAATGGATTTTGATGGTGCCCTATTTAACGTGAATGTGGCCGTCTCTAAAGCATAACCCCAAAACGATAGCAGTAAATCAGTAAGAGACCTCATAGATCGCACCATATCTAATAAAGTTTGGTTAGACGTTCGGACACACCATTACACTATGGTGTTCTAGGTGGCGTGGGTTGCGAAACTATTCCGCATTGTTTCAAATGAAGACCAAACTCATAACTCAAATATTCACCTCCATGATCAGATTGTAGAAACTTAATTTTCTTGTTACGATGATTTTCCACTTCACTCTGAAATTCTTTGAACTTTTCAAATGTTTCAGACTTATGTTTCATCAAGTAGATATACTCATATCTGCTCAAATCATCTGTAAGGTCAGAAAATAACGATACCCGCCGCAAGCGTCAACACTCATCGAACCACATACATCAGTATGTATGATTTCCAATAACTCTGTTGCTCGCTCCATTGTTCCGGAGAACGGAGTTTTAGTCATCTTGCCCATGAGGCATGGTTCGCAAGTACCAAGTGATTCATAATCAAGTGATTCCAGAAATCCATCAGAATGGAGTTTCTTACATGCGTTTTACACCAATATGACCCAAACAGCAGTGCCACAAATAAGTTGCACTACCATTATCAACTCTGCATCTTTTGGCTACAATACTATGAACATGTGTATCACTACTATCAAGATTTAGTAAAAATAGACCACACATCAAGGGTGCATGACCATAAAAGATATTACTCATATAAATAGAACAACCATTATTCTCTGATATAAATGAATAACCGTCTCGCATCAAACAAGATCCAGATATAATGTTCATGCTCAACGCTGGCACCAAATAACAATTATTTAGGTCTAAAACTAATCCCAAAGGTAGATGTAGAGGTAGCGTGCCGACGGCGATCACATCGACTTTGGAACCATTTCCCACGCGCATCATCACCTCATCCTTAGCCAATCTTTGCTTAATCCGTAGCCCCTATTTCGAGTTGCAAATGTTAGCAACTGAACCAGTATCAAATACCCACGCACTACTGCGAGCATTAGAAAGGTACACATCAATAACATGTATATCAAATATACCTTTCACTTTGCCATCCTTCTTCTCCGCCAAATACTTGGGGCAGTTCCGCTTCCAGTGACCCGTCCCTTTGTAGTAGAAGCACTCAGTCTCACGCTTAGGTCCAGAGTGGGGTTTCTTCACTTGAGCAACAACTGGCTTGTTGTTCTTCTTGAAGTTCCCCTTCTTCCCTTTACCCTTTTTCTTGAAACTAGTGGTCTTGTTTACCATCAACACTTGATGCTCCTTCTTGATTTCTACCTCCGCAGCCTTTAGCATTGCGAAGAGCTCGGGAATAGTCTTATCTATCCCTTGCATATCATAGTTCATCACGAAGCTCTTGTAGCTTGGTGGAAGTGATTGAAGAACTCTGTCAATGACACTATCATCAGGAAGATTAACTCCCAGCTGAGTCAAGTGGTTGTGGTACCCAGACATTCTGAGTATATGTTCGCTGACCGAACTATTCTCCTCCATTTTGCAGTTGTAGAACTTATTGGAGACTTCATATCTCTCAATCCGGGCATTTGCTTGAAATATTAACTTCAACTCCTGGAACATCTCATATGTTCCATGACGTTCAAAACGTCGTTGAAGTCCCGGTTCTAAGCCGTAAAGCATGGCACACTAAACTATCGAGTAGTCATTAGCTTTGCTCTGCCATGTGTTCATACCCTCTAGCGTTGCTCCTGCAGCGGGTTTGTCACCTAGCGGTGCTTCCAGGACATAATTCTTCTGTGCAGCAATGAGTATAATCCTCAAGTTATGGACCCAGTCCGTGTAGTTGCTACCATCATCTTTCAACTTAACTTTCTCTAGGAACGCATTAAAATTCAACGAAACAACAGCATGGGCCATCTATCTACAACAACATAGACATGCAAAATACTATCAGGTACGAAGTTCATGATAAATTAAAGTTCAATTAATCAAATTACTTAAGAACTCCCACTTAGATAGACATCTCTCTCACCATCTAAGTGATCACGTGATCCATATCAACTAAACCATGTCCGATCATCACGTGAGATGGAGTAGTTTTCAATGGTGAACATCACTATGTTGACCATATCTACTATATGATTCATGCTCGACCTTTCGGTCTCAGTGTTCCGAGGCCATATCTGCATATGCTAGGCTCGTCAAGTTTAACCTGAGTATTCTACGTGTGCAAAACTGGCTTGCACCCATTGTATGTGAACGTAGAGATTATCACACCCGATCATCACGTGGTGTCTCGGCACGACGAACTATAGCAATGGTGCAAACTCAGGGAGAACAATTATACCTTGAAATTTAGTGAGAGATCATCTTATAATCCTACCATCAAACTAAGAAAAATAAGATGCATAAAGGATAAACATAACAAGCAATCAATATAAGTGATATGATATGGCCATCATCATCTTGTGCCTTTGATCTCCATCTCCAAAGCACCGTCATGATCACCATCGTCACCGGCTTGACACCTTGATCTCCATCAAAGCGACAACCATATGGCTCCTGCCAGTTGCCGATAACTTTGTTACAAAACATGATCATCTCATACAATAAAATTTAGCATCATGTCTTGACCATATCACATCACAACTTGCCCTGCAAAAACAAGTTAGACGTCCTCTACTTTGTTGTTGCAAGTTTTACGTGACTGCTACGGGCTGAGCAAGAACCGTTCTTACCTACGCATCAAAAACCACAACGCGGTATAGTGTTTGCTTTTTGATCTTCAAAAGAAACATGTTCATCGAATCCGATTCAACTAAAGTTGGAGAAACTGACACCCACCAGCCACCTATGTGCGAAGCACGTTGGTAGAACCAGTCTCACGTAAGCGTACGCGTAATGTCGGTTTGGGCCGCTTCATCCAACAATACCGCCGAATCAAGAATCAACTAGTGACGGCAAGCAATATGTATATACCCATGCCCACAACTCCTTTGTGTTCTACTCGTGCATATAACATCTATGCATAGACCTGGCTCGGATGCCACTGTTAGGAAACACGGTAATTTCAAAAAACTTCCTACGCACATGCAAGATCTATCATGGTGATGCATAGCAACGAGAGGGGAAGAGTGTTGTCCACATACCCTCGTAGACCATAAGCGGAAGCATTATGACAACGCGGTTGATGTAGTCGTATGTCTTCATGATCCAACCGATCCTACTGCCGAAAGTACGGCACCTCCGCGATCTGCACACGTTTGGCTCGGTGACATCCCACGAACTCGTGATCCAGCTGAGTGTCGAGGAAGAGCTTGGTCGGCACAACGGCGTGATGACGGTGATGATGAAGCTACCGGCACAGGGCTTCACCTAAGCACTACAATGATATGACCGATGTGTATTATGGTGGAGGGGGCACCGCACACAGCTAAGGGATCAATGATCAACTTGTGTGTTCTAGGGTGCCCCCCTGCCCCTGTATATAAAGGAGCAAGGGGGAGGCCGGCTGGCCCTTAGGGCGTGCCAGGAGAGGAGGAGTCCTCCTCCTAGTTGGAGTAGGACTCCCCTTTCCTAGTCCTACTAGGAGGAGTATGGGGGAAGGAAGGAGAGGGGGAGGGGCGCGTCGCCCTGCCTTGGCCGGCCCTCTCTCTCCACTAAGGCCCATGTTGGCCCATTAGATCCCCCAGTGGTTCCGATAACCCCCCGGTGTTGGATTTCTGGTTCTGGCAAAACCATTGAGGTTCGAACACTGGGGTGCGCCCGAAGATCTCTCCTCCCCCAAGCTCTCACCCTCACCACGTTCTCAAGGCTCAGTGCGTCGAACTCGCAGAACAAAGGGACACAAGGTTTATACTGGTTCGGGCCACCAGTGTGGTGTAATACCCTACTCCAGTGTGGTGTGGTGGATTGCCTCTTGGGCTAAGGATGAATAGTTACAAGGGAAGAACAGCCTCCTAAGGAGAGGTGCTCTTGTGCTTGGTGACTTTGTGTGGTTGCCTTGGTGGAATGGATCCGGTCCAAGATCCGTCGTCCTCCTACGATGGTGGCTAGTCCTATATATAGAGGCTCGGGTCCTCTTCCCAAATATTAGGCGGGAAGGGATCCCACAATGGCCAATTTGAAGGGGGACAGCTAGTACAAGCTGTCCTAACAAAAGATGGTCTTCGCCTGCCAAAGGCTCTGGCGATGACGCCGTCTTGGGCTCCACGGTGACCTCCGTCCTGCCGTCTTGCTGGTCTTGGTCTCGTTGCACTGATATGGAAACCTTTGCTTGATACCTCGGGACTCCGCTCCTGCACTTGCCTCTTTAGCACCAAACAGGAAACGAGGACACTGCTCGCGCTGGCGCCCGCCTGGCCCTGGTCGTCATGGCTTGCATCACAGGAACCTCGCGAGGCGCCCCTTGCCTTGATCTCTCCGCCCCTCGCGAGCCAGCCTGGTGAGTCCACCCCCGAGGAGGTCTTGCATCGTCCGCCTTGCGAGGCTTGGTCCCTCGCGACGGTCTTGAGTGTTTTTCCAGTGAAGATGGGTCGTACAGGGCCGCTGGTGGAGCCACATTGTGGGCCGCAGGCAGGCAAGTCTGGGGATCCCCGTTCCCAGGATGCCGACAGAAGCCCCCGGGCCCAAGGTGTGCTCGGACTTGGCTTCGAGGCGAAGCCAAGGGTCAAGTGTGGAGCACCGCAGGCCCCAACAGCCTGTGGCCTTGTTTGACGCGTGGCGGTCGATTCGACGTGGGCATCTCTGCTTCCCCACGCAGCCTTGATATCCGCCTGGCTAGGCGGCCACTGTGACTTACACAATTATCCCCCTATTGCTGGTGACGCGCCCCTCCAACTCTCCCGCCTTTTCGAAACAATAACTTCCTCTTCCAATCTGTCCTGAGCTCAGCCCTCCTCGTTGCCATGGAGCCCCGGTGAACGAAGAAGGAAAAGAAGAAGTCTCAGTCTTCAGCCGGGCTGCCCCCAGCCGTTGAACCCGCTGTTTGCCGGTCACTGGTGCTCAACCAGGAAGCCATGGACAAGGTTCGCGCTACGCTCGCCGCTGACTTCAATGAGCGGGGGAGGACGGTGGCCTAGCCCGCATCTTGCACCTCCATCGACAGGATAGCCACCAAGCTCCCATTCTTCATCGACGCCCTGTGGGCTGGCCTGGTTCCTCCTTTCTCTGCCTTCTTTAATGTCGTGCTCTCCCACTATCAGATCCCTATGTTGCACTTGGATCCCCAATCAGTCTCCCTTCTTGCCGTCTTCGCTTTCGTCTACGAGGCCATGGTGGGCATTCCCCCTTCTGTGGCCCTACTGCGCCATTTCTTCTCACTGCACCTAACCAGCCCTTGGTAGTGCTCGGGATGCTTGAGCTTCCAGGCCGTGGTTGCGACGGCTGGCTCGGGGATTGATTTTGAGCTTCCATAATCCACAAGAGAGTTTCGGGCACGATGGGTGTATGTGGACGTCGGTGTGCTCGGACCTTTGCTCTCGCTCCCCTCGGCGCCAGCCGCTCCCAGCTCCGACTGGGGCCACGAGAAGCTTGCTGACCCCTGCCTTGCCTTCATCTGGCTCTGGTTGAAGAGGCTGAAAGATCTCGGCATGACTGCGCCCATGGTGATGAAGGAGTTCCTCCGACGCCGCATTGCCCCACTCCAACGCCATTCCCGGCTAATGTGGGCCCTGTCCGGTGGCCAGGATCGCATGAGGCTTCAGGAAGCAGGGCTTCCGTTCGAGGCACAAAAAATGGTGCTCGAGGTCTTGACAGGCGACCCCTCGCCAGCTGACATGCTGCAGGAGGGATGTCTTCTGTACTGCTTCTCAAACAGGGTGGAGTTCGCGGGGCAGATGCCCTCCTTCGACGATAGGGGGTTGTGTCCAGTCGGCCTTGAAGGGCCCCGCGAGAACCCTGTTTCCATGGTCCCCCTCCTTGCTGCCAGTGCCGAGCTTGCACCAAGAGTGGACGCAGGGGGGCGAGCACCGCTGGAGGCCGGAGGTGCGGGAGCTGAGGTGTTGACGCCGCTCGAGGCTCCCGAGGTGCCATCCCCAGGAGCGCGCGACTCTTGCCTGGGGGTGACAGCTAAGGGGGCGACGTGATCCGCTGCTCCTGAGGCCGAAGCGTCCGAGGTCTCAGCAGGCCATCATGAGGCGGTGCCCGAGGGCTCTCCTCAACCCAACACTCCTGAGGTCGTCTCCTCGGGAGCCTCACCAACCGTGCCCCGCGCTAGTTGCCACGTCCAACGCTTCGGCCGGCTCCGTCTAGACTTCGATGCGCACCGCACGAGGAAAGGGTCCCCAAGCTGCAGCAGTGATACCTTCCGGCCGTTGAACCAGAGGAATTATATCACCATAGATGAGTGAGTACCTTATCTTTGTGATTTCTCGAGTGTTGCTTCCCCTCCTGAGAGTGGATCCTCAGGGTCCCTTATGCTAAGGCCGTGAAGTTTCCGAGGAAGCAACCTTCTCCTGCCTCGAATTCCCTGCTGGCCTTGAGTGCCGCAAGCCAGCATGCCGCCCTCGGCGCGAGGTCGGCCGGAGAGTCAAACACGCTAGCCTAGCGCCTGGAGCCCGCGCCTTTGCCGTCTTTCCTTCGTGGCCTCGCCTGGGGTGCGGCAAGTGTGCCAAGGGATCCTCCTCTGGCTGTGGACGGCGGCTGGACGACCTCGATCCCGGCTCCTTCTTCGAGCAATGGGCCTCAACCCATCCGGGCCCCTGCCGAAGCCCGGCTGGCGAGCCAGGAGGCGCCAGCCCCCAGCCCCCTGCCTAAGGGGGGTGAGCCGCTTCAGATCCCGTCGGCCACCCCCGCTGCGGGGGACGGACCCGGTTGTGCGCTTAAGCTTGCGCACGAGCAGAGTGTCGTCCGCCACGAGCTCTTTCAGGAGCCAATGGGCACAATGAGCCGACTCGGCAGAGAACTCGCGGACATCGATGCTCACCTTGAAGCCGAAGGCCTCCGGCTGGTGGAGGAGTGGCATCGCCTGAAGGTGGCTATCAACCTCGGGCGCCTCCACCGCGAGCACGCTGATACGAAGGTCGAGGCATCCCTGGCAACCTCGCGAGAGGCCAGCGCCTGGGCCTTGGAGGAGGCCAGGGAGGCAGACAATCACCGCGCGGCCGCCGAGGAGGGCAGGCAGGAGCTCAAGGCCTTGAACGCTTCCCTGGTGCAGCAGGTGGAGGCGCGCAGAGTTGCCCTGGCATCGATGAAGGGCGCCTCGCCCAACGAGGAGGAGATCTTGAGGCGCGAGGAAGCACTATTGATGGAGGCCATAGAGCGCAGCCTTGAGCTCGAGCAGTTAGAGACGAGGGAGCGCCAAATCGCCCAAGTAGAGGATGTTGTCGGCGCGCGCGAGGCCAGGGCCCAGGAGGAGGTTGACCGCAGGGTGGCCGAGGCTCGCGCGGATCTTGCCGGCAGGTATGACCTGAAGCTGAAGCTCGTGGAAGCCGAAGGTGTGGGCAGGACCGCTGCCCTCATGTTAGGGCTGGCTGAGGCGGAACAGCGTGAGAAAGCCGCCACAGCTGCCCTGATCTCAGTGCAGGCCGAGCTGGCCTCCGCCCGTGCCGATCTGCTCTCTCTTCAACAGCGGGTTGTCAGTGATGAGTCCCTCGCGTAGCAAAGCAGGGAGGAGGCACTTCGCCGGCAGACGCTGCTGCGTGAGCACGCTCCCATGCTTTGGGACCTCCGGACGAAGGCCAACCAGGCGCTTGGTACCATCTGCGATGAGCATGCCCCTCATCCCCACACCGAGGATTATGCCAGCCATCTTTGCTTCTTCACTGATGTTATGACGTGCATGGGGAGCCATGCTGAGAGGGCTCGTGAGCTTGTGGACGAAAAGAGCCGAGGCCTTCTCGAGCACGCATTCTCCCACGTCTTGAGCCATCTCCTGAACACCAATCCTGACTTTGATTTTGCCGCCGCCATTGCCCTAGTGCCCGCAGTCGTCCGGGGCAACCTCGCACACTGGGTGGACGACAATGTGGACGCTCTAGTTAGGGCCTTTGCTTCTGATGACGATGTTGTGGTGGTCGCGGCGGATGAGGGTGATGTGGTCGATGGCGGCGCGGCTGATGGCGATGTGGCTGACGGCGGTGGAGATAGTAACAGCGACGGCGCCAGCAGCCTGTCCGGGGGCGATTCGGGGGATGAGGCGAGCGATATGTCCGGCTGAGCCATCGCTCCTTTATTTTGAACCTGCATGCAAAAAGCCTGGGTACGGCCCCTCACGATGTAAGAGCATTTTGGAGAGGGGAAGCCCCTCATGTAAATAGACTACCACTTCATTCAATAGGCTAGGCTTAAAGCATGCTTTTCGGTGCTCGCGACTCCCCTTGCGGGCTTGATGCCATAACTTACTTTGCTTTAGTCGGGCTTCAAACTGGTTCGGCGGTTGTGGATGTGCTTTCCTTCTGAGAGGAGCTCCTCACGAGCTCGCGAGGTTTTGGTTTTCTGAGAGGTCCGCCGGTCCACCCGAGAGGGCCTCGCGAGAAGCGAGCGCCAGTAATGGCCAGATGCGCGTGTAGTGCGTGTGCGCCACTGCAAGCCCCTGCTCGTGAGGTTTTCGAAAGGGGAAGATAGCGGTCGTAAATCTCAAACAAAACACGAATCCAGAAACTCACGAAACCAACGCGAATAATAAAGGATGCCCCCCCTCGCGATTGCTAATGGAAATGCAACTTCAAATTCAAGATCAAAAGATGCGAGTCTGAGCTACAGAAAAGAGGTCGAAAGCAAATGGCCACGTCCGGCACCTAGCTAGTCTTCTTGTCTTCGAGTATTCTCACTAGCGCGGAGCTAATTGCTTTCACAGGCCGTGAGCATAGTCATTGGGGACAGTGTCGACGGCCAGCGCGGAGCATGGTGCTTCCACTAGGACATGGACGGGAGGCCCCGAGGCCCGAGGGCGGCACTCCAGAGACTCCTGGGTGTGTACAGCCCCATCATTATTACGTGAGAGTGTCACGAGCGAAGACCTTCACAGGTGTCAAAACCGGCGGATCTCGGGTAGGGGGTCCCGAACTATGCGTCTAGGCCGGATGGTAACAGGAGGCAAGGGACACAAAGTTTTACCCAGGTTCGGGCCCTCTTGATGGAGGTAAAACCCTACGTCCTGCTTGATTAATATTGATGATATGGGTAGTACAAGAGTAGATCTACCACGGACTAGCCTATGATATGATTGTTGTTCTATATGTTGTCCTACGGACTAAAACCCTCCGGTTTATATAGACACCGGATAGGGTTAGGGTTACACAAAGTCGGTTACAATGGTAGGAGATCTGCATATCCGTATCGCCAAGCTTGCCTTCCACGCCAAGGAAAGTCCCTTCCGGACACGGGACGAAGTATTCAATCTTGTATCTTCATAGTCCAGGAGTCCGGCTGAAGGTATAGTCCGGCCATCCGGACACCCCCTAATCCAGGACTCCCTCAGTAGCCCCTGAACCAGGCTTCAATGACGACGAGTCCGGCACGCAGATTGTCTTCGGCATTGCAAGGCGGGTTCCTCCTCCAAGTACTTCATAGAAGATTTTGAACACCAAGATAGTGTCCGGCTCTGCAAAACAAGTTTCCACATATTGCCATAGAGAGAATAATATTTACACAAATCTAATCTGCTGACGTATTCCATAGTGCGACACACCACGGCCAAGCCTTTATCGGAGTCGTTTTATTATCCCACCTCAGCACGTCATGCGAGGCGGTTTCCTTGGCACGTCTTGTTAAAGCAGAGATCGTGTCCCCTTATTCCGGGATTCTCATCAATACGGGCGTGGGTAACCCAACCGCGCCATTGATTGCGGCGCTTGGGAGAAACCGAGTTTTACCAGGCTGGTGGGGACGCATAGTTGCGTCCACCCATATAAGGGGATAAGGATCCACCTTTTCACCTACGCCTTCTTCCTCCCTTGCTTATCCATTCTCACGTACTTGGGCTCCAGCGCCCAAGTCCGCACTCCCCATTTCAACTTTCTTCAGCTATGTCCGGAGCGGGAGGCAAGTGGATGGCCTCCTCCGTTACGGAGGGGCACATCAAAAAACTAAGGAAGGCTGGATACTTGCCTAACGACATCGCACACCGGCTTCCCGAAGAGGGGCAGCTCATCCCCACCCCTAGGCCCCATGAGAGGGTGGTGTTCCTCCCCCATTTCCTCCGTGGACTGGGTTTCCCTCTCCACCCATTTGTCCGGGGGCTCATGTTCTACTATGGCCTGGATTTCCACGATCTGGCCCCGAATTTTGTCCTCAACATCTCAGCGTTTATCGTTGTGTGCGAGGCTTTCCTCCGCATCCGCCCCCATTTCGGCCTATGGCTCAAGACTTTCAATGTCAAGCCGAAGGTGGTGCGTGGCAACCAGGCGGAGTGCGTAGGCGCCATGGTGGGAAAGATGCCCAACGTCTTATGGCTCGAGGGCTCCTTTGTGGAGACCCTGAAGGGGTGGCAATCGGGATGGTTTTACATCACCGAACCGCACGACCCTAAGTGGGTCACAACCCCCGAGTTCCGGTCTAGACCCCCAACACGGCTCACGTCCTGGAAAGAGACGGGCCTGTCGTGGGGCAACAAAAGAGAGGTGACCGGACTGCAAACATGCATCCAATCCCTGGAGGACAAGCAGCTCAGGCTCGTCAACGTAGTCCAGGTTATGCTCATCCGCCTGAGCCTCCCGTGTCAACAATGGGCCTTCAATCTGCGGGAGTTCAACCTGGCGCAGCACCGAACTCTGAGCAGGCTCTTCGACACGACGTACGAAGATGCCTGGAAGGTGCTTTTCAAAGGCACCGAGGCTCCCGCATCCGCTACCGAGGATCGCGGATTCAGCGCACAGCGTCATGCTAGCGCGGTAAGTTTTTGTACCTTTTACAGGGCACTAGTTTTTCATAGTTTAACTCTGTGTGGGATCTAAGCTCCCTTACCTTTGACAGGATTGGCAGGAGAAGTCCGGACAGATCGACTGCCCGGCACCTTTGCCCGAAGACCCAGCCGATGCCCGCTTGGCGAAGATGCTGGTTCCGGCACCCTATGTGGTGCCGGAGAAGAAGGCCAAGAAGAAGGCCACGGGGACTCGAAAGAGTGCCCGACGCCCAGAGGCGTCGGATTCATCATCCGACGAATCCAAGACGCACTCCTCCCATGAAGACGAGGAGGAGAAAGAAGAGTCCTCTCCCCCTCCAGCGGGGGAAGGGAAGAAAAGGAAGGCCGCCCCAACTGGGGAGGCCGAAGGGTCCAAGAAGGGGAAAACCCTTCCTCCGGACTACTCCACCAACGCTGACGATGGCAAAGAGGAGTGGCCGCCCAGGGCCAAGCCCCTGGCGAAATCGTAAGTATCCGGATACCAGAGTAATTCATAGTATTCGTTTATTGCACAGCTTTCCCTTATGTCGAATATGTTTATGCAGCCCACCCAAAGACCGGCTCGACGCGTCGTCGAGCGGCTCACTGGACTCGTCGGATGTGAACTCGCTTCCAACGGCTTCCTCCTCCTGCCCTGCGAACGACACCGAAGTGTTGTCCCAACAGGTTCCAAGCCGGGAGGAGGTGGTCCTGGAGGCACCGCAAGGCGACCTCCTGGACTCCAGGAGTAAAGGGGATGAAACCCCCCAGGGCTCCAAGTCCGGCCCTAGGCCGGACACCGCTCCGGAACCTTCAAAGGTTCCAGAGTCTGGCAGGGGACCTCCTTCCAAGAGGAGCAAGCCCACCATGCCGGTGACCTCCGTCCAACCGGAGGCGCCGGACAATCTGTTGGAGGCGCTCCAAGGCTCCTCCATCGACGAGGAGCACTGCACCATTATGAGTGAGGTGGTCCAGAAGGTTCAGTCCGCCAAGAGCGGACTGACTGAAGCTTGTACTAGCCTCTTAACAGGCTTTGAGGTAAGTAAAGAATGTGTAAATAATATTACCGCATAAACAGTAGCCCCTGATGCTCTGTTTGGCGTTCGGGAAGAAAAGCCGAATAGAGGATCAAATAAAATTCACAGGAGTCTAACAAAAAGGAGTCAATATGCATGTGCAGGCTTCTCTGCTTGCGTCCGCCGCACTAACTGCGAAAGTGGACACGCTAAAGCAGAACCTCGAGTGGTCCGAGCAAGAGCTCGGGCGTGCCAAGAAGCAGCTCAAGGACAATGAAGCTAAGAAATACCTTGTTTAAATATATATATATATAAAGGTGCAATTGCGAAAAATGACAGGATTATCGTGGCTATTGTAGGGGCCACGTCTGAGTTGGCAGCCCTTAAGCAAGCGCTGGTCGAGGCCGAGAAGAGGGCGGCCGCGGAGCGCACCGAGCGAGAAAAGTATGAGGCCGAGGTTGGCAAGGTGCGGCAAGAGCTCCAGGCTCTCATGGAAAAACATGAGAGTTTGGAGCTTGACTCAAGGACGCGAGCGTCCGAGCTCGCGGTGGCAATTGAGAATGCCAAGTCTGCCAAGGCCGAATCCCAGAACACCCTCCAGGAGTTGGAGGAGGTGAAAAAGATAGTGGCGGGTAAGGCATTCTTTATGCAAAGCAAACACATAAACGTGAGTTACTTGTTACTTACCCAAATCCGGAGCTCTCCAAGAGCATTCGCAGTTCTTCCCCGGAGTGTGTCCGATGCCGCCGCATTCTATCGAGCCGAGGAGGGCAGCTCGACAGAGAAGGTGTTCTGGTCTCAGTATGCTGAGGCCGGACACCCCGTGCCCCTGAGCGACCAGCTGAAGCAACTGGTTGAGCTCCACAAGGCGGCCGAGCAGGCCATGAGGGGCCTCATAGTTCGGCTGTGGCCTGGAGAGGCTCTGCCTGGGAGCTATTTCGGGCTGGTGGAGGCCTGTCCAAGGCTCGAAGTCATCAAGCGCTCCGTCTGCATTGAAGGTGCCCGTAGGTCCCTTGCCCGTGCTAAGGTGCACTGGGGCAAGCTGGATGCTGATAAGCTTGTGAAGGACGGGCCACCGCCGGGGAAAGAGCATCGCAAGCCCGAGAATTATTATAAGGATGTTTGGAAGGGTGCCTGCCTTATGGAGGATGAGTGTTCTAGGGTTGTAATTTTTGAGTAAATCTCGCTCGTTTTGTCCTGTGCGCTGAAAACTTGTTCATATGCGCTAAGCAATGCTGTTTGAATTTAAAATATTACCTTCTGTGCGGCTGTTTATCAATTCTGAGAGATGGCGAGTCGTCGGCTTCTGCCCCCGTGCCGCTAGTGCTGGGGTGTTCGGGGATAAACCTGAGCGCTCTTTTTGCCATGTTTGGGTCCTTCAAGGGAGGCGCTCAGCCCAACGAACAAGGCAATCGGACTATAATGCGTGAACACTCTCACTTAGCCATAGAATTCTATAATTTTAAATTTCGGCGAAGCCCCTGGTATTCGGAAGACCGAGTTCAGGGCGCTATCCACACCTTGGCCGGACGGAGCCGACTCCTCGCCCTAAGCGGCATAAGTCTTTAAGGACTCAAAAAAACCTCTCGAATAGCGACCAGCTCTCGCTTCATCATGACAGTCAGTTTTATCTTTCTCCACTGAGGTGCTCGACCTAGCTCAACTGGGGCACAATCGCAGTGGTTCTCCTAGTGCTACCTTAGCCGTTATAGCGGAACGTAAGGCACCAAAACATAGGAGCCGGGCAAACCCAACTATTGACCCAAGACATGATTCGGAGCCGATGCATATAATGCTATAAGTTCGGGGTGCCGTACTTATTGAAGTGTTCGGACTTCTCATACCATGTTGAGGGGTACTGAAGCCCCTGGCGTATTTTGGCCGTACCAAAGTGTACGGGTGCAACATGCCGTTAAGGAACATATATATAAAAAAAGAGTAATGCAAAAATAGACAAAAGCTATGCATTGTTTATTGAAGAGGGTTGCGATCAAAGCAGAACGATACAAATAATGCGATAAGCAAAAGGTTGGACTATTTAACATGTCCGTTCCAGGGGCAAGCTGCGGAATAATATGTGAGACAGGTATACTGCTCGTGATAGAGACCACCTGGGAGTTCCGTAATGCGGCGTGGCTTGTCTGCTTCCCTGGTTCTTGCATCGTTTGTGCGGCAATTGAACTGCCGAACAGGCCTTCCGAAGAATGGAGTCCTCAAAGTAAGAGAAAATTAAAAAATCGGTACCCCTGGTGCGGTTTAAGCCGTGTTTCGGGCGAGCCGTGATGGTACCCCTCCCCCTGTACCCATGGTATTTCTAGAGCGTAATTATGTACGCGAAGTACTGGTATCGCATTTTGGAGGGCTGGGGTTGGGGCCGCATTGCTACGCCTGCTCGAGTCGTGCCAGGCGGTCTTGTTGTAGGTTACTTCGGGCGCGCTTGATGGTGTCCGGTCGTTTAATGGCCGGACTAGAGAACTGCCTGGAGAGGCTGCTTTGTACTTCTGCTGCAAGGGCCGCCGTGTGCTCCTCTGTTCGGAGGGAGCGTTCGGTGTTTCCATTGACCGTAATTACCCCTCGAGGGCCTGGCATCTTGAGCTTAAGGTATGCGTAGTGTGGTACCGCATTGAACTTGGCAAATGCGGTTCGCCCGAGCAGTGCGTGATAGCCATTGCGGAATGGGACTATGTCGAAGATTAACTCCTCGATTCAGAAATTATCCGGAGATCCGAAGACCACTTCAAGTGTGACTGAGCCTGTACAGTTAGCCTCTACACCAGGTATTACGCCTTTAAAGGTCGTTTTGGTGGGCTTAATCCTCGAGGGATCTATGCCCATTTTCTGCACTGTATCCTGGTAAAGCAGGTTCAGGCTGCTGCCGCCGTCCATAAGGACTCTAGTGAGATGAAATCCGTCAATAATTGGGTCTAGAACCAATGCGGCGAATCCGCCATGACGGATGCTCGTGGGGTGGTCCCTTAGATCAAAGGTGATCGGGCAGGAGGACCATGGGTTGAACTTTGGGGCGATTGGCTCTACCGCGTATACGTCCCTTAACGCGCGCTTCCGCTCCCTTTTGGGGACGTGGGTTGCGTATATCATGTTCACCGTCCGCACTTGTGGGGGAAAACCCTTCTGTCCACTATTGTTCGGCGGCTGGGGCTCCTCGTTGTCATCGCTATGCAGCCCCTTGTCTTCATTTTCGGCATTTAACTTGCCTACCTGCTTGAACACCCAACAATCCCTGTTGGTGTGATTGGCCGGCTTTTCGGGGGTGCCATGTATCTGGCATAAGCGGTCGAGTATTCGGTCCAAACTGGACGGGCCCCTAGGATTCCTTTTGAATGGCTTTTTTCGCTGACCGTATTTAGAGCCTCTGAATCCGGCATTAACTTTCGTATCCTCGGTATTGTCGTTGTTAATGCGGCGCTTCTGCTTGTTGCGATGCGACCTGCCACTACTGTCCCTGGTATCGAATTACCAGGGTTCTTGGTCATATTGTTGCTACGAGCAAGCCAGCTATCTTCTCCCGCGCAAAAGCGGGTCATGAGTGTCGTGAGTGCTGCCATAGACTTCGGCTTTTCCTGTCCAAGGTGCCGGGCAAGCCACTCGTCACGGATATTGTGCTTGAAGGCTACTAGGGCCTCGATGTCCGGACAGTCGACTATTTGATTTTCTTTGTTAGGAACCGTGTCCAGAATTGCCTGGCCGATTCATCTGGCTGCTGAATTACGTGACTTAGGTCATCGGCGTCTGGGGGTCACACATAAGTGCCCTGGAAATTCTCGAGGAATGCGGCTTCCAGGTCCTCCCAACAACTGATTGATCCTGTTGGCAAGCTGTTAAGCCAATGCTGAGCTGGTCCTTTAAGCTTGAGTGGGAGGTATTTGATGGCGTGCAAATCATCACCGCGGGCCATGTGGATATGAAGGAGATAATCCTCGATCCATACCGCAGGATCTGTTGTGCCATCATATGATTCGATGTTTACGAGTTTAAAACCCTCGGGGATTTGATCATCCATTACTTCGTCTGTGAAGCATAGTGGGTGTGCGGCGCCTCTGTACTGGGCTATATCATGATGTAGCTCCAATGAGCTTTGTCTACTGTGTTCGGCCCTGCCGAATTTGTGGCCGGCGTGACGGTTACTGTCTCAAGCCATGGGGCGCCCACGCGATCTGTCGATCGATCTTGTTTGCCTTGCCTTGTCCTCCAACATATCTCGTAAGTCCGGCGCATATTCCCGTGCCTTGGTATGGGGTGCGGCTTGAGTGGAGGGCCGAGAGGCCTCTCTGTCGCGGCCACGAGGTGGCCGGTCGGCCGCATCAAGTGCTTCCTCCTCTAATCAGGGTAGCAACCTGCACTTTGGGTAGCTCTTGGAGGGGCGTTCGAGTTTATGCTCTTCGGCCGCAAGGACTTCAGTCCATCTGTCAACTAGCAAATCTTCGTCAGCTTTAAGTTGTTGCTGTTTTTTCTTGAGGCTTCTTGTTGTGGCCATAAGCCTGCGTTTAAAACGCTCTTGCTCGACGGGATTCGTCGTCGTCGAGGCTTGCCTCGTCTTCGGAGGGAGGCATATAATTATCGTCCTCGACCTATCTGTCTGCCGCTCTCTCATGAGGGCTGGATTCTCCATCCTCCTGTGCTAAATCTTGCTGGAGGGGGTTTTCTTCGGCACTTTCCGGAGTATTATTATCAACCGTGCTGGAATCACCATATTTGTTTTGACAGGATTTTGAGCGGCGCTGCTGACGCCGGCGCTTAGGCTGTTTCTTGGAGGGGTCGTCCTCCGCTATTCCAGCGCCATCTCCTTCTTTTGGGGTGCCCACCATATATATGTCATATGACGAGGTGGCTTTCCAGGGCCTGATAGGCGCTGGTTCTTCGTCGTCTCCTTCATCGGCGTCCATACCGTCGATGTCTTCGGAGTCGAAGTCGAGCATGTCGGTTAAGTCGTCGACAGTGGCTACAAAGTGGGTGGTGGGTGGGCTTTGAATTTCTTCATCGTCCGAATCCCAACCTTGCTGGCCGTAGTCCAGCCAAGGCTCTCCTGATAAAGTGAGAGACTTCAGTGTCTTCAGAATATCGCTAAAAGGCGAGTGCTGAAAGACGTCCGCGGCAGTAAACTCCATGGTTGGCGCCCAATCGGATTCGATCGGCAGGGGCGCGGAGTGTTCGGAGTCCGGAGAGGAGTCCGGCTCCTTGGAGTCACGAGTCTCGCGGAGTGCGGGGCTGGTGTTCGGCTCAATCGTCGTTGGGATCGCAGCCCCCGAGGCAGCGTCCAACCGCCCATCCTCGATCGACGCAGTTGGCTCTGAATTAAGGGTCGAAGCTGATGCGGGTGCGGCCTCCAGGGCACTGTTCGGCGGCAGAACTAGATCATGCTCGTCAGGACAGTGTCGTGCGCTCAGCAGTGGCTCGAATCCGTCGAAGATCAAGTCCCCGCGGATGTCAGCCGTGTAGTTTAAACTTCCAAATCTGACCTGACGACCAGGGGCATAGCTTTTGATCTGCTCTAGATGGCCAAGTGAATTGGCCCGCAGTGCAAATCCACCGAAGACGAAGATCTGTCCGGGGAGGAAGGTCTCACCCTGGACTGCATCGCTATTGATGATCATTGGAGCCATCGAGCCTGACGTCGACGACACAGAGGAACTCTCAATGAAAGCACCAATGTCGGTGTCAAAACCGGTGGATCTCGGGTAGGGGGTCCCGAACTGTGCGTCTAGGCCGGATGGTAACAGGAGGCAAGGGACACGAAGTTTTACCCAAGTTCGGGCCCTCTCGATGGAGGTAAAACCCTACATCCTGCTTGATTAATATTGATGATATGGGTAGTACAAGAGTAGATCTACCACGAGATCGGAAAGGCTAAACCCTAGAAGCTAGCCTATGGTATGATTGTTGTTGTTTATGTTGTCCTACGGACTAAAACCCTCCGGTTTATATAGACACCGGAGAGGGTTAGGGTTACACAAAGTCGGTTACAATGGTAGGAGATCTACATATCCGTATCGCCAAGCTTGCCTTCCATGCCAAGGAAAGTCCCTTCTGGACATGGGATGAAGTCTTCAATCTTGTATCTTCATAGTCCAGGAGTCCGGCTGAAGGTATAGTCTGGCCATCCGGACACCCCCTAATCCAGGACTCCCTCAACAGGCGTGAGCCTTACTTCATATCGCCAGACGAGGACCCCGCCTTGCACCGCCCTCGACCACCATTGGGGTGTCCGGAAACCAAGACGATTCCAAGGGGCAAAGGGGATGCCAGCGGCGCCCTCGGTGACCAAGGGCCCTCTGCCGGGGGAAAGCTCGCCGGTGCCTCCCCGGCAGAGGACCTACCTCCGGGCGACGCCTTGCTCCATTCGATGCGGGGAGGGGCATTGCTCCTGGCCCCTCCCTTGCAGCCCCCAATGTGCTTCCCCTGGTTGAAGGGGGCCGCCGTGCTGGGGCCGCCGTTCACCGCTGTGACCTGATTCACTTGCGACCCATGGTTAGCGTAAGCCTACTCCTGAGAGATTAGTGGTACTCTCTAGCTGTTGTCGCACGCGTGGTCGGCATGGCTCCCGGGTGGCTCCTGGAAGGCCTCAGCTTCAAGCGTCTCCTCTTCCCAGCCTGGCTCGAGGAATGAACCAGGATCATCTTCCGGTGTGTACTCCTGGTCCATCATGCGGGGCACATAGGCCTCCGGGGCCGTCACCCCAGAAACCTCGCTGAGGTGCCTCACACTCCACGTCACTTGGCTCAGCGCGCCAGGATGGTAGGGCGGCATCCCGCCGGGGCCGTGGGTGGCACTGCTTTCGCCTGCGCCCATTGGGGGAGGCACAGGTGTGGTTGGGTGTCCGGCGCCGCTGGTTGAGCTGGTGCCGACGAAACCTCCTGGTGCAACCGGGGGCGCGCGGGCGCGATGAGGCCCACCGTGCGATCCGGCCGCAGCCTGAGGCGTAAGCAAGGAGCTGAAAGGCAGTGTACCCCTAGCTGCGGCGTCCAATAGCTCGGCAACATGCTCCAGCAATGCATCTCGGCCGCTCTCCATCAGTCGGCATCACAGCAGCTCCCGCGCCACTGTGAGCGCGGCCCTCATGTTCGCTTGCTCCCATTGGGAGTGCGGCGCCATTGCCGCGGCGTAGCTTGAGGCCCTTGCGGAGGCCCGTGCGCGCCGCGGGGTAAGGGTGGAAGGCGCCAGACCATGCCACCCGCGCCCCGCGACGTTTGGCAGTGCGCGTGCCACCTGGAGCGCGGAGTTGAGGTCTTCTTGGGCGGACGACGCGGCCCGGGCTGGACAGGCTGCCCAGTGATTGCCGTCAGCCCTCGGGTCACCGGACATCGGTGCTGCGGAGTGTTGGCGGGCCTGTTGATGGAAGAGAGGCTTCGGCGCACCCCTATCTGGCGTGCAAAATGTCGGATTTCGGGTTCCGGCAAAACCCTTGAGTTTCGAACACTGGGGTGCGCACAAAGATCTCTCCTCCCCCAAGCTCTCAGCCTCACCACAATCTCAAGGCTCAGCGCGTCGAACTCGCAGAACAAAGGGACACAAGGTTTATACTGGTTCGGGCCACCGATGTGGTGTAATACCCTACTCCAGTGTGGTGTGGTGGATTACCTCTTGGGCTGAGGATGAACAGTTACAAGGGAAGAACAGCCTCCTAAGGAGAGGTGCTCCTGTGCTTGGTGACTTTGTGTGGTTGCCTTGGTGGAATGGATCCAGTCCAAGATCCGTCCCCCTCCTACGATGGTGGCTAGTCCTATATATAGAGGCCCGGGTCCTCTTCCCAAATATTAGGCGGGAAGGGATCCCACAACGGCCAATTTGAAGGGGGGCAGCTAGTACAAGCTATCCTGACAAAAGATGGTCTTCGCCTGCCAAAGGCTCTGGTGATGACGACGTCTTGGGCTCCACGGTGACCTCCTCCTGCCGTCCTGCTGGTCTTGGTCTCATTGCACCGATATGGAAACCTTTGCTTGACGCCCTGGGACTCCGCGCCTGCGCTTGCCTCTTTAGCACTGCTACCTCTTGAGCATGCGGTGGTTTTCCCTTGAAGAGGAAAGGGTGATGCAGCACAGTAGCGTAAGTATTTCCCCCCAGTTTTTGAGAACCAAGGTATCAATCCGGTAGGAGGTAACACGCAAGTCACCTAGTACCTGCACAAACAAACAAGAACCTCGCAACCAACCCGATAAAGGGGTTGTCAATCCCTTCACGGTCACTGACAAAAGTGAGATTTGATAGAGATAACAAGATAAATATTTTTGGTATTTTTATGATATATATTGGAAAATAGAGATTGTAAAATAAACTATAATAGAAATAGCAGGTTGATATGGAAATAATATGATGGAAGATAGACCCGGGGGGCATAGGGTTCACTAGTGGCTTCTCTCAAGATAGCAAATTCTATAGTGGGTGAACAAATTACTGTCGAGCAATTGATAGAAAAGTGAATACTTATGAGAATACCTAGGCATGATCATGTATATAGGCATCACGTCCGCGACAAGTAGACCGAAACGATTCTGCATCTACTACTATTACTCCACACATCGACCTCTATCCAGCATGCATCTAGAGTATTAAGTTCATAAGAACTGAGTAACACATTAGGCAATATGACATGATGTAGAGGGACAAATTCAAGCAATATGGTATAAACCCCATCTTTTTATCCTTGATGGCAACAATACAATATGTGCCTTGCTACACTGGGAAAGGGCACCGAAAGATTGAACCCAAAGCTAAGCACTTCTCCCATTGCAAGAAAGATCAATCTAGTAGGCCAAACCAAACTGATAATTCGAAGAGACTTCCAAAGATATTTAAATCATGCATAAAAGATTTCAGAGAAGAATCAATATTGTTCATAGATAATCTTGATCATAAACCCACAATTCATCGGATCTTGACAAACACACCACAAAAAGCATTACATCGAATCGATCTCCAAGAGAATCGAGGAGAACTTTGTATTGAGATCCAAAGAGCGAGAAGAAGCCATCTAGCTAATAACTATGGACCCGAAGGTCTGTGGTAAACTACTCACACATCATCGGAGAGGCTATGGTGTTGATGTAGAAGCCCTCTGTGATCGATTCCCCCTCCGGCAGAGCACCAGAAAAGGCCACAAGATGGGATCTCACGGGTACAGAAGGTTGTGGCCGTGGAAATAGGGTTTCATGGTGCTCCTGGATATTTTCGGGGTATATGGGTATATATAGGAGGAAGAAGTACGTCGGTGGAGCTGCGAGGGGCCCATGAGGGTGGGGGGCGCCTACCCCAAGCTTAATTCCTGCTCGTCCTCGAGTAGGTAAATGATAAAAACAGAATTTTTGATGTGGAATGCTACCTAGCATAATTCTCAATGTAATTTTCTTTATTGTGGCATGAATGTTCAGATCCGAAAGATTCAAGACAAAAGTTTAATATTGACATAAAAATAATAATACTTCAATCATACTAACAAAGCAATCATGTATTCTCAAAATAACATGGCCAAAGAAAGTTATCCCTACAAAATCATATAGTCTGGCTATGCTCTATCTTCACCACACAAAGTATTTAAATCATGCACAACCCCGATGACAAGCCAAGCAATTTTTTCATACTTTTGGTGTTCTCATACCTTTTCAATCTTCATGCAATATATGAGCGTGAGCCATGGATATAGCACTATAGGTGGAATAGAATGGTGGTTGTGGAGAACAAAAAAGGGAGAAGATAGTCTCACATCAACTAGGCGTATCAACGGGATATGGAGATGCCCATAAATAGATATCAATGTGAGTGAGTAGGGATTGCCATGCAACGGATCCACTAGAGCTATAAGTGTATGAAAGCTCAAAGAGAAAATAAGTGGGTGTGCATCCAACTTTCTTGCTCACGAAGACCTAGGGCATTTTGAGGAAGCCCATCATTGGAATATACAAGCCAAGTTCTATAATGTAAACTTCCAACTAGTATATGAAAGTGACAACATAGGAGACTCTCTATCATGAAGATCATGGTGCTACTTTGAAGCACAAGTGTGGTAAAAGGATAGCAGCATTGTACCTTCTCTTTTTCTCTCATTTTTTAGGCCTTCTCTTTTTTGTGGCATTTCTCTTTTTTCTCTTTTTTTATTTTCATCCGGAGTCTCATCCCGACTTGTGGGGGAATCATGGTCTCCGTCATCCTTTCCTCACTTGGGACAATGCTCTAATAATGATGATCATCACCCTTTTATTTACTTACTACTCAAAAATTACAACTCGATACTAGAACAAAATATGACTCTATGTGAATGCCTCCGGCAGTGTACCAGGATGTGCAATGAATCAAGAGTGACATGTATGAAAGAATTATGAACGTGGCTTTGCCACAAATACGATGTCAACTACATGATCATGCAAAGCAATATGACAATGATGAAGCGTGTCATAATAAACGGAACGGTGGTAAGTTGCATGGCAATATATCTCGGAATGGCTATGGAAATGCCATAATAGGTAGGTATGGTGGCTGTTTTGAGGAAGGTATATGGTGGGTGTATGGTACCAGCGAAAGTTGCGCGGTACTAGAGAGGCTAGCAATGGAGGAAGGGTGAGAGTGCGTATAATCCATGGACTCAACATTAGTCATAAGAACTCACATACTTATTGCAAAAATCTATTAGTTATCGAAACAAAGTACTACGCGCATGCTCCTAGGGGGATAGATTGGTAGGAAAAGACCATTGCTCATCCCTGACCGCCACTCATAAGGAAGACAATCAATAAATAAATCATGCTCCGACATCATCACATAACGGTTCACCATACGTGCATGCTACGGGAATCACAAACTTTAACACAAGTATTTCTCAAATTCACAACTACTAAACTAGCATGACTCTAATATCACCATCTTTATATCTCAAAACAATCATCAAGTATCAAACTTCTCATAGTATTCAATGCACTTTTGATGATTGTTTTTATTATACCCATCTTGGATGCCTATAATCTTAGGACTCATTTTATGGCCAAAGAAAATTACCGTGCTGTTCTATAAGAATATCAAAATAATATAAGTGAAGCATGAGAGATAAATAATTTCTATAAAATAAAACCACCCCCGTGCTCTAAAAAGATATAAGTGAAGCACTAGAGCAAAATTATCTAGCTCAAAAGATATAAGTGAAGCACATAGAGTATTCTAATAAATTCTGATTCATGTGTGTCTCTACCAAAAGGTGTGTATAGCAAGTATGATTGTGGTAAAATAAAAAGCAAAGATTCAAATCATAAAAGACGCTCCAACCAAAACACATATCATGTGGTGAATAAAAATATAGCCTCAAGTAAAGTTACCGATAGACAAGAGGAAAGAGGGGATGCCTTCTGAGGCATCCCCAAGCTTAGGCTTTTGGTTGTCCGTTAATTTTAACTTGGGTTGCCTTGGGAATCACCAATATTAGGATCTTTCCACTCCTTATTCCCAAATCCATCGAATCTTTACCCAAAACTTGAAAACTTCACAACACAAAACTCAACAGAAAATCTCATGAGCTCCGTTAGTATAAGAAAACAAACCACCACTTCAAGGTACTGTAATGGACTCATTATTTATTTATATTGGTGTTAAACCTACTGTATTCCAACTTCTCTATGGTTCATACCCCCCGATACTAGCCATAGATTCATCAAAATAAGCAAACAACACACGAAAAACAGAATCTATCAAAAACAGAACAGTCTTTAGTAATCTGTAGGTTTCAAATACTTTTGTAACCCCAAAAATTTTGAAATAAATTTTTGGACGTGAGGATTTTGTATATTAATCATCTGCAAAAATAATCAACCTAATTTCTCTCTCCAGTAAACAATGGCAGCAAATCTCGTGAGCACTAAAGTTTCTGTTTTTTACAACAAGATCACAAAGAATTCGCCCAAGTCTTCCCAAAGGTTCTACTTGGCACAAACACTATCTAAAAGCATAAAACTACATCTAAACAGAATCTAGATTAATTATTTATTACTAAACAGGAACAAAAACAAGAAACAAATATAAAATCGGGTTGCCTCTCAACAAGCGCTATCGTTTAACGCCCCTAGCAAGGCATAAAAACAAGAATAGATCTAGGTGTTGTCATCTTTGGTATGCAATCCATAAGTGGCTCTCATAATATATTCATAAGGTAATTTAATTTTCTTTCTAGGAAAGTGTTCCATGCCTTTCCTTAATGGAAATTGGTATCTAATATTTCCTTCTTTCATATCAATAATTGCACCAATGGTTCTAAGGAAAGGTCTACCAAGAATAATAGGACATGTAGGATTGCAATCTATATCAAGAACAATGAAATCTACTGGCACATAATTCCTATTTGCAACAATAAGAACATCATTAATCCCTCCCATAGGTTTCTTAATAGTGGAATCTGCAAGACGCAAATTTAAAGAACAATCATCAAATTCACGGAAACCTAACACATCACATAAAGCTTTTGGAATCGTGGAAACACTAGCACCAAAATCACATAAATCAAAGCATTCATGATCTTTAATTTTAATTTTAATAGTAGGTTCCCACTCATCATAGAGTTTTCTAGGAATAGAAACTTCTAATTCAAGCTTTTCTTCATAAGATTGCATTAAAGCATCAACGATATGTTTGGTAAAAGCTTCATTTTGATTATAAGAATGAGGAGAATTTAACACGGATTGCAACAAGGAAATACAATCTATCAAAGAGAAATTATCATAATTAAATTCCTTGAAATCCAAAATAGTGGGTTCATTGATATGTAAACTTTTGACCTCTTCAATCCCACTTTTACCAATTTTTGCATCAAGATCTAAAAACTCTGAATCATTGGGACACCTTTTAACTAAAGTTGACTCATCTCCAGTCCCATCATTATCAAGATTCATATTGCAAAACAAAGATTTAATAGGAGACACATCAATCACTTTTAGATCTTCATCCTTACTATCATGGAAACTAGAAGAACACACTTTTATAAAGCAATCTTTTTTAGCACGCATCCTAGCGGTTCTTTCTTTGCACTCATCAATGGAAATTATCATGGATTTGAGAGACTCATTGATATCTCTTAGGTGGAATAGATCTAAGTTTCAAAGAATCAACATCAAGAGAAATTCTATCCACGTTCCTAGCCAACTCATCAATCTTAGGCAATTTTTCTTCAAGCAAAGCATTAAAATTCTTTTGCAAAATCATAAATTCTTTAACACTAGTCTCAGAATCAGAGGGCATCTTATTAAAATTTCCATAAGATTTGTTGTAGGAATTACCATAATTATTAGAGGAATTACTAGGGAACGGCCTAGGATTAAAGTTTGTTCTATACGCGTTGTTACCAAAATTGTGTTTACCAACAAAATTCACATCCATAGATTCATTATTATTCTCAATAAAAGTAGACAAGGGCATATCATTAGGATAAGAAGAAACACTCTTATTAGCAAACAATTTCATAAGTTCATCCATCTTTCCACTCAAAACATTAATTTCTTCTATTGCATGAACCTTTTTACTAGTAGATCTTTCGGTGTGCCATTGAGAATAATTAACCATAATATTATCTAGGAGTTTAGTAGCTTCTACTAAAGTGATTTCCATAAAAGTGCCTTCTGCGGCCGAATCTAAAAGATTTCTAGAAGAAAAATTCAATCCAGCATAAAAAATTTGTATAATCATCCACAAATTCAAACCATGTGTAGGGCAATTACGTATCATTAATTTCATCCTCTCCCAAGCTTGTGCAACATGCTCATGATCAAGCTGTTTAAAATTCATAGTATCGTTTCTAAGAGAGATGATCTTAGCGGGAGGAAAATACTTAGATATAAAAGCATCTTTGCACTTATTCCATGAATCAATACTATTTTTAAGCAAAGAGGAAAACCAACTTTTAGCACGATCTCTAAGCGAAAACGGAAATAGCTTCAATTTAACAATATCATTATCCACATCTTTCTTATTTTGCATATCACACAAATCAACAAAGATGTTTAGATGGGTAGCGGCATCTTCACTAGGAAGGCCAGAAAATGGATATTTCATGACAAGATTCAGCAAAGCAATATTAATTTCACAAGATTCAGCATCGGTAAGAGGAGCAATCGGAGTGCTAATAAAATCATTATTGTTGGTATTGGAGAATTCACACAATTTAGTATTATCTTGAGCCATCGTGACAAACAATCCAACACACAAGCAAGCAAGAGGCAAGCAAAAAGAGGCGAACGAAAAAGAGGCGAGCGGAAAAGAGGGCGAATAAAATGGCAAGGGTGAAGTGGGGGAGAGGAAAACAAGAGGCAAATGGCAAATAATGTAATGCGAGGGATAAGAGTTTGTGATGGGTACTTGGTATGTCTTGACTTGATGCAACCTCCCCGGCAACGGCGCCAGAAATCCTTCTTGCTACCTCTTGTGCATGCGTTGGTTTTTCCTTGAAGAGGAAAGGGTGATGCAGCACAGTGTTGGGGATCGTTGCAGAAATTAAAATTTTCTACGCATCACCAAGACCAATCTATGGAGAAACTAGCAAAGAGAGAGAGGGGAGTGCATCTTCATACCTTTGAAGATCGTGATGCGGAAGCATTGCAAGAACGCGGTTGGAGGAGTCGTACACGCAGCGATTCAGATCATGGTTGATTCCGATCTAAGCGCGGAACAACGACGCCTCTGCGTTCAACACACGTGCAGCCCGGTAACGTCTTCCGCGCATTGATCTAGCAAGGAGGAGCGAGAGGTTGGGGAAGACAATTCCAGCAGCAGCACGATGGCATGGTGGTGGTGGAGCAGCGTGGTTTCCAGCAGGGCTTCGCCAAGCACTACGGAGAACGAGGATGTGGAGAGGTAGGGCTGCGCCGAGAGAGAGAGAGAGAGGCTCGTGTCCTTGGCAGCCCCAAAGCCCCCACTATTTATAGGAGGAGGGGAGGAGGGTGCGCCCCCTCTAGGGTTCCCACCCCTAGGGGCGGCAGCCCTAGATGGGATGGAGGGGGCGGCCAAGAGGGGGAGAGGGGGGCGCGCCCTAGGGTGGGCCTTAGGCCCATCTGCGCCTAGGGTTTCCCCCTGTCGGTGTCAAAACCGGCGGATCTCGGGTAGGGGGTCCCGAACTGTGCATCTAGGCCGGATGGTAACAGGAGGCAAGGGACACGAAGTTTTACCCAGGTTCGGGCCCTCTTGATGGAGGTAAAACCCTACGTCCTGCTTGATTAATATTGATGATATGGGTAGTACAAGAGTAGATCTACCACGAGATCGGAGAGGCTAAACCCTAGAAGCTAGTCTATGGTATGATTGTTGTTCTATATGTTGTCCTACGGACTAAAACCCGCCGGTTTATATAGACACAGGATAGGGTTAGGGTTACACAAAGTCGGTTACAATGGTAGGAGATCTGCATATCCGTATCGCCAAGCTTGCCTTCCACGCTAAGGAAAGTCCCTCCCGGACACGGGACGAAGTCTTCAATCTTGTATCTTCATAGTCCAAGAGTCCAGCTGAAGGTATAGTCTGGCCATCCGGACACCCCCTAATCCAGGACTCCCTCAGTAGCCCCTGAACCAGGCTTCAATGATGACGAGTCCGGCGCGCAGATTGTCTTCGGCATTGCAAGGCGGGTTCCTCCTCCAAGTACTTCATAGAAGATTTTGAACACAAAGAATAGTGTCCGGCTCTGCAAAATAAGTTTCCACATATTGCCATAGAGAGAATAATATTTACACAAATCTAATCTGCTGACGTATTCTGTAGTGTGACATCGCACCACGGCCAAGCCTTTATTCGAATCGTTTTATTGTCCCACCTCAGCGTGTCATGCGAGGCGGTTTCCTTCGCACATCTTGTTAAAGCAGAGATCGTGTCCCCTTATTCCGGGATTCTCATCAATACGGGCGTGGGTAACCCAACCACTTCTAGGACTCCTAGATTATAGGCAAGTCCAAACAGCCACGGAGAGGACGCTTGATATTCACCCTCTTTATAAAGGGACAAGGCTTTTGTTTTTTCCCTCCCGTGCTCAATCGAATCCTTCCCCCACCTCAAGCTCAAACACCCAAGGTTCAGGTCAGGTGCTCCGAACCTTCAATCATGTCTGGATCTAGCCTTCAAGGCCGATGGATGCCTTCCTCTGTCACGGAAGAAGACATCAAAAAGTTGAGGGAGGCCAGATATCTGACCGCCAAGGTTCCGCATCGGCTGCTTGCCCGAGGGCAGGCCGTACCATCCCCCGAACCCAACGAGAACGTCGTGTTCGTCTCCCACTTCCTCCGAGGTCTAGGCCTTGCTCTGGATCCTTTCGTTAGGGGTTTGATGTTTTATTACGGGCTAGATTTCCATGATCTAGCTCCAGACTCCTTTCTTCATATCACGACATTTATTGTCGTGTGCGAGGCCTTCCTCCGGGTTACCCCTCACTTTGGCCTGTGGCTCAAGACCTTTGAAGTAAAGCCGAAGATGATCGAGGGGCAACAAGTAGCATGCAGAGGTGCCTCAATACGCAAGATGACGGGAACCCCATGGCCCAAAGGTTCCATTCCAGAGGTGTCTGAATTGTGGCAACAGGAGTGGTTCTACATCACGGCTCCTAGAAGTGCCAAGTGGGCGGCCGCCCCTATTTTCCGCTCGGGCCCTCCACCACAACTGATGTCATGGATCAGCAGAGGTCTGAGCTAGGGTCCAGCCAAGGACGTGCCTATACTGCAAAGCCGCATTCGAGATCTCTTCAATGGAGATTTTAGTTTGGTTGCGGTAATACAAGTTATGCTGGTTCGTCAAGTCCAGCCTTGCAAACGCCGGCCCCTTCGCTTGTGGGAGTTCAATCCCGAGGGACCGTGTGTCATTCAAAATTTCCTCGGCCTGACGCACGATGAGATGTACAAGTCATTCTTCGGACCTCGGGTAGAGTGTCCGGAAATCACCAAGGACATGGGCCTGAGCAGTAACCGCACCGCCGAACAGGTAAGGAATCCTCCGGCCAAACATACTATCTCTCATTTGTTACAAAGTTATTTCTGAGAGTTCGCTTTTTGACCAGGACTGGATAACAAAGGCGAAGTTGATTCGGTGTTCGGCCCCCCTCCCTGAGGGTTTGGACAATCCGGTATTGGAAAAGATGCTCCAGGTCGCACCTTTCCCAGAGCCCTTGAAGGAAGATACTGGGAAGGATAATACGGGAGGACGCGGGCCCCCAACGCTGCCCATTCTAATCGAGGGAGCAAGCGTCTCCATGAAGGAAGACGACCGGAGGAGGAAAAGGACTGCGCCCGGGGATTCGGAAGCCGAAGCTTCCAAACAGGAGAAAATGTCTCCCACAGAGGGTCCTACCTTGGGGGGTGCTTTTGCCGCACAAAGTCCGCGGGGGGGATCAATCCTCCGGCGAGTCGTAAGTGACCCGAAATACTTTAATAGTATAGGTATGCCATATTTTTCTTCTGAGAAAATAACCACCGCATATATCTTTGCAGTTCAGGCCTTAGCCCCTCTCAAATGAGTTCGTCTTCAGGGGATCTTCTTCCAGAGATGATGGAGAGCGAAACGCCTTCTCCGGACTCCTCCGCTCCGGAAGCGGGCGACCCCGAAGTGTCGTCGCGGAGGGCCTCTCCGAATCCGGTGAGGCCAGAAGATAATCCCATTGACCCCCAAAGCTCCCAGTGTCCGGCTCCCGAAGAGAGCAGACAAAAGAGTCCGGCACCGTCTGGTGTGCGATCGGATGTTCTGAGAGAGTTGGTGGGGCTAGCGGCCATCTCAGATGAACACCGTATGCTAATGAATACGGTGATGGAGAGAATCTCGTCCGCCGAAAGCGGATTGCATGAAGCTTTTATGAGTCTACTGACAAGCTTTGAGGTACGTAAAATAATGTATGATAGTCCTGCACATGCTAGGTGTGCCCTGTGTAGATAGTAGCCCCTGAGACTCTGGTTGCCGTCGGAAACAACGACGAACATAGGATCATATTCCCAGGTAATAACCATACTGCCTTTATGTGCAGGTGATGGAAGCTCCGGTGGCTAGCCGGACTAGCGAGTTTGCCCATTTAAAACGGCAGTTGGATGCGGCAGACGCCGACATCGAGCTTGTTAACAAAACGCTTGACGAGGCACAGGGTAAGTGTCATTATCTGGTAAACGCCACATAGTAAGAGCGGCATGATGCCAGTATCTTTAATATGTTGTGACGGCAGATGGAGCTGCCACTGTTGAAGCCTTGCGGGCAGAACTTGCCCGAGCCAAGGAACAAGCGAGGTTTGGTAATGCGGCTACTATGAAGGCGGCCGAAGAGTTGAAAGCCGAGAAGGCCGCGCATGGCGAGAGCCAAGATAAGATGGCCAAGATGGCCATAGAATTAAAAGCCGCCGCGACCGTTGCCGGGTTCTTGAAAAGGAAAACCTAGCGAAGGCATCGGACCTTGAGAAGGCTGCTGCGACAAGAAAAGACATCTGCTCTGCTATGAGGGTGAAGAAGGAGGAGCTGCGGGAAGCCGGGGATATTGTAGCTGGGAAATCCTTTATGTTGCGGAGGAAGTTCAGAGATCCACGGTATGCCCCTCTGGATCGGCTGTGGAGTTCGGAGGATGTGTATATGCATTTGGCGGCAAGCGCTGCCGATGCGGCCAAGTACTTCCAAGGTCAGACGGACCGTGAAGTGGACCGGCTATTTTGGACACAATTCCATTCTCCCGAGCGTCCGCTTTCATTGACTGACCAATTAGCCGAATGGGCCGAACTGAATAGGTTGTCCGGACGCGCCATGAGGTCTATTGTGGAACAGCTATGGCCGGGAAGGCCAAAACCGAACAGCTATTTCAGCTTGGTGCAGCAGTTCCATGATGTGATGCCGCGCATTAATGCGACGAAGAGGTCGGCGTGCATAGAAGGCTCACGGATGGCCTTTGCCCGTGTTAAAGCATACTGGGCGGAGATGGATGCTACCACTGTTGCAGCGCGGGATTCGGCCATAGGCCGAATGGCTGCTGAGCACTACTTTGAAGAAGTTCTTGAGGGTGCTCGTTTGATAGAGACCCAGTGCTCAAAAAATATTATGTTTGAGTGATATGTAATCTCATTGTAAGCAAAATGCTTTTATAAATTTTTATAAGGCTATTTTTATACTTTTTGCCTGAAAGTAATATGATGCCTCCTGGGCGGCCGTTTATGTATACATGTGTGTAACCTGAAAGATTGCAGTCATCGGCTTCAACCCCCACGCATATAATGTGGGGGTGCTCACAAAAAACACGCGTTCACACTTAACCCAACATCTTGTTCCTATTAAGGAGGTGATAGCGGAGAGAGCGAGGCAACTGGTCTATAATGCTTTAGCACTTTCACTTAGCCATAGGAGTTTGACAGTGGGGCTACTAGATAGCCCCTGGTGGCTCCGCACTCTCCCGATCCCGGGGTGCGTACATGCCTGGCCGGAAAATGACCCTTTGTTAAGGCAGAGGAATTCTAACATTCCAACAGGTCATCGAGTGGTTGACCAATCTCACGCTATAGCATGACAATTAGTTTTCGGCTTTCTCTACTGAGGTGCTCGTCCGGATGAACCAGGGCACAATCACAGTAGTTCTCCTGGTGCTACCTTAGCCGATAAAGCGGAACGTAAGGCACCAAAACACAGGAGCCGGGAAAACCCAACATTTGACCAAAGACAATGATTCGGAGCTGATGCATATAGGGCCAAACTCGCGACGCCGAACACTCCCTAAGGTATTCGGTCTTTGTGGTATAAACTGGGCCTAAATAATGGCCTTTGTAAGAAGCCCCTTGTGTCCAGGTACGTGCATTGTTCTAGCGTGGCCACATGCCAAGACGTCAGCATCCTTCTCAACGGTGGATATGTATCAACAAGAGACAGTAAAAAAGGTTTACGCAGGGTCTTAATCTAAAAAGAATCCTTGGAGCGGGTCCCTGCTGCACGTCTGTGCCTGTGTCTCCGTTGTGCCGTATCCTGGACGGGTGTAGGACGATGATCGTCTGTAAAAGACAGGAATTTAGGTGAAAAAGTTGTCGTGCAAAAAGATAGTTTTTAAAGAAACTATGTATAATTTAAGATGAGAAAAAAAATGCCACTTGTCTGCGCGCGTTGAGCCCCTTGTATTAACAAATAGGGGTGTGACCATTGATTCGGTATAAATAGCGGCGCCGGACTTGATTAGTTGTGTCTGAGGTCTTAACGACCTATTGGATGCTTTCGCTGGTCCGAGCGCCTTTAGTGTGCGGCTGCCAAGGCAGGCGCACTCTCTTCGGCGCGCAGAGATCGCTTGATATTTCCGTTCACTGAAATGATGCCATGTGGACCGGGCATCTTGAGTGTGAGGGAGGCGTAGTGTGGTATTGCATTAAAGCGAGCGAAAGCTTCACGTCCGAGCAGTGCTTGATAGCCACTTTGGAACGGAGCGATGTGGAAGGTTAAATGCTCGCGACGGAAGTTATCGGGGGAGCCGAATATAACTTGTAGTAGGAGGGAGCCCGTACAACGAGCCCCTGGGCCTGGCGTTACTCCTTTAAAGGTAGTATTGCTATGGCAAATTTTTGTTGGGTCTAACCCCATCCCGCGGATTGTATCCTGATATATTAGGTTTAGACTGCTGCCACCGTCCATCAAGACTCGTGTGAAGTGATATCCGCCAATTACTGGGTCTAATACTAGGGCAGCCCATCCTGCGCGTCGTATACTTGCTGAGTAATCGCGATGGTCGAAAGTGATCGGTTGAAACGACCAGTGGCAGGACTTCGCGGTGACATGCACTTGGGCATATTTTCCTGGGAGTGTCATGTTGTTTTTTTTTGTTGATCACGTGTAACACGTTTACTGTTTTGACTTCTGGTAGAAATTTCTTTTGTTCCCCAGTGTCTTGCTTGGGAGGCTTGTCCTCGTCTTCACTTGGTGTATCCTCCCCTTTGTGTACGGCGTTGAGCTTGCCGGACTGCTTGAAGACCCAACATTCTCTATGGGTATGATTAGCAGGTTTACCAAGGGTACTATGGATCTAACATACTTGGTCCAGAATTTTGTTGAGGTTGGACAGTTCATCCCTGGTGCCTTTAGAGGGCGGCTTTTGCTGACCTGGCCGAGAGCTTTTGAATCCGGCGTTTACTGCCGTGCCCTTCGTGCTGTCTTCTTTATTCCGGCGTTTGTTATTGTTGTTGCGCCGTGATTTCCTGTTTCCATCTCTAACTTCAGATGTACTGGGGTCGCTGGTGCTGCATCTGGCTAGCCAGCTATCCTCACCCGCGCAAAAGCGGGTCATGAGGTTTGTTAATGCGGCCATCGTTCTCGGCTTATTTTGGCCGAGGTGTCTGGCGAGCCATTCATCACGGACGCTATGCTTAAAAGCTGCCAAGGCTTCGGCGTCCGGACAGTCGACAATCTGGTTCTTTTTAGTAAGAAACCTGTTCCAAAGCTTTCGGGCTGACTCTCCGGGCTGTTGAGTTATATGACTCAAATCGTCCGCATCCAGAGGTCGGACATAAGTCCCTTGAAAATTTGCCCGAAAGGCGTCTTCGAGCTCTTCCCAACTTCCAATGGAGCTTTCAGGGAGGCCTTTAAGCCAGTGACGAGCTGGCCCTTTGAGCTTGAGGGGTAAGTACTTGATGGCGTGGAGATCATCTCCTCGAGCCATATGGATATGGAGGATGTAGTCCTCAATCTAGACCCCAGGGTCTGTTGTTCCGTCGTATGCCTCTATGTTTACGGGTTTGAATCCCTCTGGAAATTCATGGTCCAGCACCTCATCGGTGAAACATAGGGGGTGTGCAGCACCACTGTAGCTGGGTGTACTGTGTAGTTCAGATGTTTGTTGTGTTGCATTGTATGCTGGGGCGCGCTTGCGCGGTCCATAGATGGATCTTGTTGCATCGTCCTTTGGGTGCGAGCCCTCGCCTGGGTCGCGTGTTGTATTATGAGTGGCGTTGTATGCCGCTCTGTGTTGGCAGAGGCGTCGTCTATCCAGCCAGGTGGCTGCTTTGATATTTGGTTGTGGGGGGTCTGAGGCCTCCTCATCGAATTCAGGTAGCAGCTTCCGCTTTGGGTAGCTCTTGGAGGGGCGATTGTCGCCGTACCTCGCTGCTGTGTTGAGTATTTTACTCCATCTGATTTGGAGTGTATCTTGCGTAGCCTTGAGCCTTTGCTTCTGCTTTTTAAGACTCCTCGAGGTGGCAACAAGCCTTTTACGGGCATTCTACTGCTCCGGGTGCCTGTCCGGCGTTATGTCATCCAGACTATTATCCTTGATAGAATTTGTTTGTTCGGTTTGATTATCCGGATTGCCGTTGTCCGGCAGCGGTTCGCCCTGCTCCAACGCTGGGTCTGTGTGATCATTATTTCTGTCGAGGCGGGATTTGGGGCGGCGCTTACGTCGCCGCTTTGACTGCTTCTCGAGGGAACGAGCCTTCGGTGCGTCCTTCCGCTCCTCGTCGTCATCTTTTGGTGCGTCCACCATGTATATGTCATATGACGAGGTGGCTTTCCTGGGCCCAATAGGCGTTGGTTCTTCATCGTATCCTGCATCGGCGTCCATACCGTCGATGTCTTCGGAGTCGAAGTCGAGCATGTCGGTTAAATCTTCGACAGTGGCTACAAAGTGGGTGGTGGGTGGGCTTTGAATTTCTTCATCGTCCGTATCCCAACCTTGCTGACAGTAGTCCGGCCAGGGCTCTCCTGATAAAGAGAGAGACTTTAGTGTCTTCAGAATATCGCCGAAAGGCGAGTGCTGAAAGACGTCCGCGGCAGTAAACTCCATGATCGGTGCCCAATCGGATTCGATCGGCAGGGGCGTGGAGGGTTCGGACTCCGGAGAGGAGTCTGGCTCCTTGGAGTCACGAGTCTCGCGGAGTGCGGGGCTGGTGTTCGGATCAATCGCCGTTGGGATCGCAGCCCCCGAGGCGGCGTCCAACCACCCATCCTCGATCGGCGCCATTGGCTCCGAATTAAGGGTCGAAGCCGATGCGGGTGCGGCCTCCAGGGCACTGTTCGGCAGCAGGGCTAGATCATGCTCGTCGTGACAGTGCGGCGCGCTCGGAAGTGGCTCGAATCTGTCGAAGATCAAGTCCCAGCGGATGTCATCCGTGTAGTTTAAACTTCCAAATCTGACCTGACGGCCAGGGGCATAGCTTTCGATCTGCTCCAGATGGTCAAGTTAATTGGCCCGCAGTGCGAAGCCGCCGAAGATGAAGATCTGTCCGGGGAGGAAGGTCTCACCCTGGACTGCATCGCTATTGATGATAGTAGGAGCCATCAAGCCTGACGGCGACGACACAGAGGAACTCTCAATGAAAGCACCAATGTCGGTGTCAAAACCGGTGGATCTCGGGTAAGGGGTCCCGAACTGTGCGTCTAGGCCGGATGGTAACAGGAGGCAAGGGACACGAAGTTTTACCCAGGTTCGGGCCCTCTTGATGGAGGTAAAACCCTACGTCCTGCTTGATTAATATTGATGATATGGGTAGTACAAGAATACATCTACCACGAGATCGGAGAGGCTAAACCCTAGAAGCTAGCCTATGATATGATTGTTGTTCTATATGTTGTCCTACGGACTAAAACCCTTCGGTTTATATAGACACGGGATAGGGTTAGGGTTACACAAAGTCGGTTACAATGGTAGGAGATCTGCATATCCGTATCGCCAAGCTTGCCTTCCACGCCAAGGAAAGTCCCTCCCGGACAAGGGACGAAGTCTTTAATCTTGTATCTTCATAGTCCAGGAGTCCGGCTGAAGGTATAGTCCGGCCATCTGGACACCACCTAATCCAGGACTCCCTCACCCCCCTTCTCCTCCTAGCTGCGCCTTGGGCCCTGGTGGGAGGTGCACCAGCCCAATCAGGGGCTGGTCCCTTCCCACTCTTGGCCCATGCAAGCCTCTGGGGCTGGTGGCCCCTCCTAGTGGACCCCCGGAACCCTTCGGTGGTCCCGGTACATTACCGATGATGCCCAAAACACTTTTGGTGGTCAAAACCTCACGACCTATATATTATTATTTACCTCCGGGCCATTCCGGAACTCCTCGTGATGTCCGTGATCTCATCCGGGACTCTAAACAACATTCGGTAACCATGTACAAACTTTCCCCATAACCCTAGTGTCATCGAACCTTAAGTGTGTAGACCCTACAGGTTCGGGAGGCATGCAGACATGACCGAGACATCTCTCTGTTCAATAACCAACAGCGGGATCTGGATACCCATGTTGGCTCCTACATGTTCCACGATGATCTTATCGGATGAACCATGATGTCGAGGATTAAATCAATCCCGTATACAATTCCCTTTCTCTACCGGTATGATACTTGCCCGAGATTCGATCGTCGGTATCCCTATACCTTGTTCAATCTCGTTACCGGCAAGTCTCTTTTACTCGATCCGTAACACATCATCCCGTGATCAACTCCTTGATCACATTGAGCTCATTATGATGATGTCCTATCGAGTGGGCCCAGCGATACCTCTCCGTCACACGGAGCGACAAATCCCAGTCTCGATTCGTGCCAACCCAACAGACACTTTCGGAGATACCTATAGTGCACCTTTATAGCCACCAAGTTACGTTGTGACATTTGGAACACCCAAAGCATTCCTACGGTATCCGGAAGTTGCACAATCTCATGGTCTAAGGAAATGATACTTGACATTAGAAAAGCTTTAGCAGACGAACTACACGATCTTGTGCTATGCTTAGGATTGGGTCTTGTCCATCACATCATTCTCCTAATGATGTGATCCCGTTATCAATGACATCCAATGTCCATGGCCAGGAAACCATAACCATCTATTGATCAACGAGCTAGTCAACTAGAGGCTCACTAGGGACATGTTGTGGTCTATGTATTCACACATGTATTGCGATTTCCGGATAACACAATTATAGCATGAACAATAGAAAATTATCATGAACAAGGAAATATAATAATAACCATTTTATTATTGCCTCTAGGGCATATTTCCAACAGTCTCCCACTTGCACTAGAGTCAATAATCTAGTTACATTGTGATGAATCGAACACTCATAGAGTTCTGGTGTTGATCATGTTTTGCTCATGGAAGAGGTTTAGTCAACGGATCTGCGACATTCAGGTCTGTATGCACCTTACAAATATCTATGTCTCCATCTTGAACATTTTCATGAATGGAGTTGAAGCGACGCTTGATATGCCTGGTCTTCTTGTGAAACCTGGGCTCCTTGGCAAGGGCAATGGCTCCAGTGTTGTCACAGAAGAGAGTCATCGGGTCCGACGCATTGGGAATAACTCCTAGGTCGGTAATGAACTCCTTCATCTAGATTGCTTCATATGTTGCCTCCGATGCTGCCATGTACTCCGCTTCACATATAGATCCCGGCACGACGCTTTGCTTGCAACTGCACCACCTGACTGCCCCACCATTCAAAATATACACGTATCCGGTTTGTGACTTGGAGTCATCCAGATCTGTGTCGAAGCTAGCATCAACGTAACCCTTTACGACGAGCTCTTCGTCACCTTCATAAACGAGAAACATATCATTAGTCCTTTTCAGGTACTTCAGGATGTTCTTGAACGCTATCCAGTGTTCCATGTCGGGATTACTTTGGTACCTTCCTACGAAACTTATGGCAAGGTTCACATCAGGTCTGGTACATAGCATGGCATACATAATAGACCCTATGGCCGAGGCATAGGGGATGACACTCATCTTTTCTCTATCTTTTGTCATGGTCGGGAATTGAGTCGTGCTCAATCTCACACATTGCAATACAGGCAAGAACCCCTTCTTGGACTGATCCATATTGAACTTCTTCAATATCTTGTCAAGGTACGTGCTTTGTGAAAGACCAATGAGGCATCTCGATCTATCTCTATAGATCTTGATGCCTAATATGTAAGCAGCTTCTACAAGGTCCTTCATTGAAAAACACTTATTCAAGTAGGCCTTTATGCTTTCCAAGAATTCTATATCATTTCCCATCAATAGTATGTCATCCACATATAATATGAGAAATGCCACAGAGCTCCCGCTCACTTTTTTGTAAACACAGGCTTCTCCATAAGTCTGTGTAAACCCAAACGCTTTGATCATCTCATCAAAGCAAATGTTCCAACTCCGAGATGCTTGCACCAGTCCATAGATTGAGCGCTGGAACTTGCACACCTTGTCAGCATTCTTAGGATCGCCAAAACCTTCCGCCTGCATCATATACAATTCTTCCTTAAGGAAACCATTAAGGAATGCTGTTTTGACGTCCATCTGCCATATCTCATAATCATAGAATGCGGCAATTGCTAACATGATTCGGACGGACTTCAGCTTCGCTACAGGTGAGAAGGTCTCATCGTAGTCAACCCCTTGAACTTGTCGGTAACCCTTAGCAACAAGCCAAGCCTTATAGATGGTCACATTACCATCCGCGTCTGCTTTCTTCTTAAAGATCCACTTATTTTCTATGGCTCGCCGATCATCGGGCAAGTCAGTCAAAGTCCACACTTTGTTTTCATACATGGATCCTATCTCGGACTTCATGGCTTCAAGCCATTTGTTGGAATCCGGGCCCGCCATCGCTTCTTCATAGTTCGAAGGTTCACCGTTGTCTAACAACACGATTTCCAGGACAGGGTTGCCGTACCACTCTGGTGTGGAACATGTCCTCATGGACCTACGAAGTTCGGTAGTACCTTGATCCGAAGTTTCATGATCATTATCATTAACTCCCTCTCTAATTGGTGCAGGCATCACAAAAACATTTTCTTGAGTTGTGCTACTTTCTGGTTCAGGAGGCAATACCTCATCAAGTTCTACTTTCCTCCCACTTACTTCTTTCGAGAGAAACTCTTTCTCTAGAAAGGATCCATTCTTGGCAACAAAGATCTTGCCTTCGGGTTGAAGTTTCTTGACATAAGCATCACATCCCCAAACTTTCAGAAACGATAGCTTAGGTTTCTTTCCAAACCATAATTCATACGGTGTCGTCTTAGCGGATTTCGACGGAGCCCTATTTAAAGTGAATGCGGCAGTCTCTAAAGCATAACCCCAAAATGATAGCGGTAGATCGGTAAGAGACATCATAGATCGCACCATATCCAATAGAGTGCGATTACGACGTTCGAGCACACCATTACGCTGAGGTGTTCCAGGCGGCGTGAGTTGTGAAACAATTCCACGTTTCCCTAAGTGCATGTCAAATTCGTGACTCAAATATTCTCCCCCACGATCTGATCGTAAGAACTTTATTTTCCTGTCACGTTGATTCTCTACCTCATTGTGAAATTCCTTGAACTTTTCAAAGGTCTCAGACTTGTGTTTCATTAAGTAGACATACCCATATCTACTCAAGTCATTAGTGAGGGTGAGAACATAACGGTAGCCACCGCGAGCCTCAATGCTCATTGGACCGCACACATCAGTATGTATGATTTCCAATAAGTTGGTTGCTCGCTCCATTGTTCCGGAGAACGGAGTCTTGGTCATTTTGCCCATGAGGCATGGTTCGCATGTGTCAAATGATTCATAATCAAGAGACTCCAAAAGTCCATCTGCATGGAGCATTTATCCCCATTAAAGGTCCTCGGGAGGCGCGCCCCGACCCGGTTGCTACAGTGATCCGAAACCCTAGATCCAGATCTGGGTAGTTTTTTTTCACCAAGTCCTCAGAATTTAAGTCCAAGTGCCCCTATTCGAGGCTCCGTAACTTTGCATCCGTAGCACCGATTTGGGCATATAGCATATCAAAATGTTCGCCTCGACGAGTGCATCATTTCATTCTATTGCATCATTTGCATTTGAATTCATCTTGATGCCCGAAATGCTGTTAGAAGGAGGCTTCATGAGTTAATTGTCAGATCTGCTAGTTCATCTTAGACTTTTGTCATTTTTGCCATGATTATTGTGTGCATGATATGCCTGTGAGTCCTTCATATGTTTCGTTAAGGATTTTGTCTTCTTTCCAGAGGTGCAACCCATGCATTTTTATAATGTGTGTGGTGACTTGTGCAAGCTTGCAAAGTGAGGCACCCGGTAAATCAGTTTTCAGGGACTTAGTAGTTTTCTCTAAGTCTGGGATTATTTAGTTCATGATGCCATATGTTCAGCTTGTTTCCTAGTGATCCGTGCCTCTTTTGAGGATGATCAGTAAAGGAGTTTTGTTAATAATGTTATGCTCTATCCATCCATGTCTTTTTTTACAATTATGGAGCACCCTAGCTTGAGTCAATCGAGCTCTACTTTTGCTTCGTGGTGAATCTTGGCAGATCGTCAACTCGTTTGCGATTTTGCCGATGCTATTGTAGTTGATCCGTGCATGCTATGCCATTGTTCTCGCCATGTCTAGCTAGAATTTTGTGACTTCTTAATGGATGTATGCTTGACTTGCCATGACTTGCACCGTAGTGAGTGCATCGAGCTCGTTTACATGCCTCTGTGAGTTATATTTCAGCATGTCTCAGTTTTCACCAAGTCTGAAAACTGATTGTGTTTTAGCTATGTTCGTGTGCCCGTTAGTATATTTTGTGAACCCTTTTGGCCCCAGGTCACTTTTGGTATTTTGTTAAGCTTGTTGAGTAGCTCCATGCCATGTTCTTACTTGTCTTAATAAGGTCATGTATCATGTTGTTTTGCTGCTCCGAAGAGGGCTTCACGATCTGAAATTTCAGACAAGTGTTAATTTCACTAAGTCTGGAATCTGTTTTGCATTTGCGTTTTTGCCATGCTTGTTTGAACCTCATAATGGATGAATTGGCCGTGGCTCAGTGCTAGTCTTTTGTTAAGCATCTTGTGTGCATCCCTGCCATGCATTTTTTTGTCATGTTTGGGTGCTGTAGCATGTTCATCTCATTGCATTTAGAAGCCTACTTGCTGTAAATCGCAGACCGGTGTCATTCTTAAAACGCTTGCCATTTCCAAACCGTAACTCCGATTCCGGCGTTCTTTATATCGTTTTCAAGCGATTTCATCTAATCTTTCCAGTGGCACCCTTGGAATTCCATGTTGAGTCCAGCTTCATGCATTTCCTTTCATATCTTGCATTTTGCATCCCGCATCGCATCCCGCATAGCATATCATCATTGCATCATATCGCTTGATCCTTGCACGTGGTTGATTGTATCCTTGTTGCTTGCTTGTCTTGTTTGGGTAGAGCCGGGAGACGAGTTCGCTAACGAGGAGCCCGTTGAGTTTGCTCTTGAGGATCCAGTCAACTCTGACAACTGTGTAGGCAAGATGATCATACCCTCGAAATCACTACTATCTTTGCTATGCTAGTTTGCTCGCTCTTTTGCTATGCCAATGCTACGATGCCTACCTTTTGCTTTTCAGCCTCCCAAATTGCCATGTCAAACCTCTAACCCACCATTGTCCTAGCAAACCGTTGATTGGCTATGTTACCGCTTTGCTCAGCCCCTATTATAGCGTTGCTAGTTGCAGGAGAAGATTGGAGCCGTTCCTTGTTGGAACATTTACTTACTTGTTGGGATATTATTATATTGCTATGTTATCTTAATGCATCTATACACTTGGTAAAGGGTGGAAGGATCGGCCTCTCGCCTAGTGTTTTGTTCCACTCTTGCCGCCCTAGTTTCCGTCATATCGGTGTTATGTTCCCGGATTTTGCGTTCCTTACGCGGTTGGGTTATAATGGGAACCCCTTGATAGTTCTCCTTGTTTAAAGCTTTTCCAGCAATGCCCAACCTTGGTCTTACCATTTGCCACCTAGCCTCTTTTTCCCTCGGGTTTCCGGAGCCCGCGGGTCATCTTATTTAACCCCCCCCCGGGCCAGTGCTCCTCTGAGTGTTGGTCCAAACTAGAGTCCTGTGCAGCGCCCCCTCGGGGAAACTCGAGGTTTGGTTATAGTTGTATGGAGCGCTCATCTGAGTGTGCCCTGAGAAAGAGATATGTGCAGCTCCTATCGGGATTTGTCGGCACATTCGGGCGGTGTTGTTGGTCTTGTTTTAACCTGTCGAAGTGTCTTGAATTTCCGAGATACCGAGTCTGATCGGAACGTCTTGGGAGGAAGTCTATTCCTTCGTTGACCGTGAGAGCTTGTCATGGGCTAAGTTGGGACTCCCCTGCAGGGATTGAACTTTCGAAAGCCGTGCCCACGGTTATGGGCAGATTGGAATTTGTTAATGTCCGGTTGTAGATAACTTGAACCTTAATTAATTAAAATGAATCAACCGAGTGTGTTACCGTGATGGCCCCTTCTCGGCGGAGTCCGGAAGTGGACACGGTGTTGGAGTTATGCTTGCGCAGGTTGTTCTTCTAGACTCTCGCTCGCGCTTTGCCTCCTCTTCTCGCTCTCTTTTGCGAATAAGATAGCCACCATATATGCTAGTCGCTTGCTGCAGCTCCACATATATTTGCCTTACCATTCCTAAAAGCTTAAATAGTCTTGATCGCGAGGGTGCGAGATTGCTGAGTCCATGTGGCTCACAGATTACTATAACTCCAGATGCAGGTCCAGGTGATTCCGCTCCAGGTGACGAGTACGAGCTCAAGTGGGAGTTCGACGAGGACTCTCAGCGATACTACGTGTCTTTCCCTAATGATCAGTAGTGGTGCCCAGTTGGGGGTGATTGGGACCGTTGTCGCATGTTGGGTTTTCTTCTATTTTGGCGCCGTAGTCGGGCCATGAGTGTTTTGGATGATGTAATGTTATTTATGTACTTGATTGACGTGGCGAGTGTAAGCCAACTATGTTCTCCCCTTTATATTCATATTACATGGGATGTTGTGAAGATTGCCTAACTGGCGACATATGCCTTCAATGCGATTATGTCTCTAAGTCGTGCCTCGACACGTGGGAGCTATAGTCGCATCGAGGGTGTTATAAGTTGGTATCAGAGCCTTCCCCAACCTTAGGAGCCCCATTGCTTGATTGTTCTTAGTGGCCAAGTTGTGTCTAGAAAAATGTTTTGAGTCTTTAGGAATTATATATCGAAGAGTTTAGGAATTCTTTTTACTTCCCAGTCTCCTCATCGCTCTGGTAAGGCATCCTGACGTAGAGTTTTGACTCTTCTCTTCTCAAATTTCACTAAAAAAAATTTAGGATCACGCGAGTATCTTGGAATCGTTCCGATGGCTTATGATGACAACATTGTCTTGGTGCCTCCTGTCAGGGGTTTAGTGGAAGTGTCCCGGGGAGTTGAGCTCTGAGGTGTTGTCATCATAATTTTATCGTTTCAATTCTGGAATACTTGAGATATGTTCGCCGACATCGAAAATCTCTTTTATGCAGTTCGTTGGTGAGATAACCTTGACGCCACCCAGTACTGGGGCGGGAGTTTGGGAGTATCGCCATAACTTGTATAACGGATGCTTTTCGAAGGTTGAGGTAGATGGTTTCTGAAGTTTTCTTGGTTATGTGTTGAAGGATGGATATAGCTGGATGTAGGATTTGCTAGTTTGGGTGAGATATTATGCTTCCCCTGTATCCCCAACACCTGATTGCATAACCGGAAAAGTTCGGGAGTTTCATAGGTGGGAATTCTCGTAGCTCTAGTTCTTCTTCCACGGATATTGGTTTGAGATTGGGATTTCTTACCGATTATTCGTTCTCGAGCCGTATCTTGTTGGTTTACTTCTTCTACCTAATTCTACGTGGCTTCGCAATTTATGGATATGTGACCATTTCAAGAGGAATGCATTCGTTCATTTTGTTCGGATGTGAAGACTATATGTTGCAATTTTCATTCCATTGGATTCAGCTTCAATATTTATCTGTCAATGTGCTAATGGTGGTCAACCTCTTCAGGATGGCTCCTCCAACGCGCACGACTCCGAATCCTGATCCGCCACCACCTCCACCTCCTCCAGAGGCGTGGCAAGCTGTGATGGCCGCAACCAATGCAAACACTCAGCTGATCATGCAAATTCTCCAAGAGCGCAATCAAGGCAGTCAAGGGAATCAAGGCAGCAACCAGAGTCACTTTGCTACACTCAACCAGTTCCTTGCTAACGGGCCAAAGACTTTCAGCAATTGTGTTGAGGCAACCGATGCTGACGATTGGCTTGTGGATCTGTGTAAGAATTTCGAGTGCAGTAACGTCAGACCTGAGGACTTTGTCAAGTTCGCTTCCTTCCAACTCAAAGATCAAGCTGCAGAATGGTTCCAGCAGTACAAGGACTCCAGAGGTGGACGTGTTATCACTTGGGATGATTTCCGTCGAGATTTCCGAGCTCATCATATTCCGCGGAGCGTGGTTGAAAGCAAGCGTGAGGAATTCCGCAATCGGAAGCAAGGCTCTTTGTCTGTCTATGACTACAACAAGTTGTTCCGGAAGCTTGCCCGCTTTGCCAAGCAGGACGTGCCTGATGAGAAGAGCATGATATACCAGTTCAGGGGTGGTCTCAGAGAAGATATTCAGCTCGCTCTTGTTCTCTTTGAGCCCTTGAGGTACGATGAGTTCTACAACATGGCACTGAAGCAAGAGGCTGCTCAGTTGAGGTGTGATGCTTCCAGGAAGCGAGTCAGAGATGTTACTCCTTCTTCCTCTACTCAAGTGGCCAAGCAGTAGAAGTTTTGGCTTCCTCCTCCTCCGTTCCGTCAGCCGTATCAGCAGAAGAGCAAAGGTGGCAGTGGTTCTTCCCACCCACCCAACCCTGGCTTTCAGAACAAGACTTCTTCTCAACCTCCAAGATCAAGTGCTCCGTACCACCGTCCGCTTTCAGAGGTCACGTGCAACAAGTGCCAACAGAAGGGTCACTATGCCAACAAGTGTTTCAACCAGAGGCGTCTTCCTCCTCCTCCTCCTGTCAGATCGACAAGTACAGCTGTGGTCAAGCATAACCCCAAGCATGCCAAGGTGAATTTGATGAATGCAGCTCAGGCAGAGGACTCGTCAGATGTGATCATGGGTAACTTTCCAGCTAACTCTTTTCCAGCAAAAGTTCTTTTTGACACTGGTGCATCGCATTGTTTCATGTCAAGATCATTTGTTTCCAAGCATGACTTCGTTTCACAAATGTTGGGTAAACCTATGGGAGTGGTTTCTCCGGCTAAGTCTATGAGGGCTACTTTAATAGTTCCGGATGTTTCTATCATGATGGGTGATTTCAAGTTTCTGGCTTCTCCAATGGTTCTTGGTAACTCGGATATTGATCTTATTCTCAGTATGGATTGGCTTTCTAAGCACAAGGCTCAGCTTGATTGTGAAGCCAGGCAGATTCAATTGACTCATTCGTCTGAGGATGTAATTGTCTTTGCCGCTCGTGATGATACCATTCGTCTGTTTTCTCTCAATGAGAAGGGTGAATTGGACGCCATCTCGCAAATTCCAGTTGTTTGCGAATATCAAGACGTCTTTCCAGAAGAGCTCCCAGGAATGCCTCCGCACCGGCCAGTTGAATTCGTTATTGATCTTGAGCCTGGCACGGAACCTGTGTGCAAACGTCCTTACAAGCTCGGACCTGAAGAGTTGAAGGAGCTGAAGAAGCAACTCGATGAGCAAGAAAGAATGGGTCTCATCCGGCCTAGTTCTTCTCCGTGGGGTTGTGGTGTTCTTTTTGTGAAGAAGAAGGATGGAACGGACCGACTTTGTGTTGATTACCGTCAAGTGAACAAGAAGACCATCAAGAACAAATACCCTCTTCCCAACATCAATGAGCTGTTCGAACAACTCAAAGGTGCTCAAGTATTCTACAAGCTTGATCTCCGTATGGGTTATCACCAGATTCGCATTCGTGAAGAAGATATTCCCAAGACAGCATTCAGAACAAGCTTTGGTTCATATGAATACACTGTCATGTCTTTTGGCCTCGCCAACGCTCCTCCGACGTTCTCTTGCATGATGAACTTCATCTTCAACGCCTACACCAATGACTTCGTTTTGGTCTATCTCGACGACATTCTGGTTTTCTCGAAGAACAAGGAAGATCATGCCAAGCATTTGCGTTTGGTTCTTGATAAGCTCAGGGAACATCAGTTCTACGCCAAGTTCTCCAAGTGTGAATTTTGGCTCGATGAGGTTCTTTATCTTGGTCATATCATCTCTGCCAAGGGCATTGCCGTGAATCCTGAGGTGTCTGCTATTGTGAATTGGGAACCTCCTCAGGACGTGAAGCAACTCCGCAGTTTTCTCGGTCTCGCAAGCTATTGCCGAAGATTCGTTGAAAACTTTTCTAAGATCGCGAAGCCTCTCTCTAATCTTCTTCAGAAGCACGTCAAGTACGTTTGGTCTCCGGAGTGTGACATTGCTTTCAACACTTTGAAAGAGAAGTTAATCACTGCTCCAGTTTTGACTCCGCCTGATGAATCCAAGCCGTACGAGGTCTTTTGTGATGCCTCTCTCCAAGGTCTTGGCGCAGTATTGATGCAAGAGAAGAAAGTTGTTGCTTATACATCTCGCCAGTTGACACCTAATGAGAAGAACTACCCCACTCATGATCTCGAGTTGGCGGCAGTTGTGCATGCTCTTTTGACTTGGAGACATCTTCTATTGGGAAGAAAAGTGGACATTTTCACTAATCACAAGAGTCTCAAGTACATCTTCACTCAGCCTAATCTCAACCTCAGGCAAACTCGATGGGTCGAAATGATTCAAGAGTATAATCCGAGTATTGAGTATACTCCAGGCAAGGCCAATGTGATTGCTGACGCTTTGAGCAGAAAGGCTTACTGCAACAGTCTGATTCTTAAGCCTTATCAACCCGAGCTTTGTGAAGCTTTCCGCAAACTTAATCTGCAAGTTGTTCCTCAAGGTTTCCTCGCCAACCTTCAAGTCTCTCCTACCTTGGAAGACCAGATTCGCCAAGCCCAGCTTCTTGATGCTATGGTGAAAAAGGTGAAGATTGGGATTGCCAAGAGGCAGTCCAAGTACAAGTGCTACCGCCTTGATGACAAGGACACTCTCTTCTTCGAGGATCTTATTGTTGTGCCCAAAGGTGAACTTCGTAAAGTGATCATGAACGAGGCTCACAATTCTCTCCTCTCCATCCACCCTGGGAGTACGAAGATGTATCAAGACCTTAAGCAAGCTTATTGGTGGACTCGAATGAAGCACGAGATCGCTCAATTCGTGAATGAATGTGATGTCTGCAGAAGAGTGAAGGCAGAACACCAAAGGCCAGCTGGTCTCCTCCAACCTCTTGCCATTCCAGAATGGAAGTTTGACCACATTGAAATGGACTTCGTGACTGGATTTCCTAAGTCCAAGCGTGGCAATGATGCTATATTCGTTGTCATCGACAAGCTCACCAAAGTGGCTCACTTTCTGCCTATCAAAGAGTCGATCACTGCAGCTCAATTGGCGGAACTCTATACCTCTCGAATTGTCTCTCTGCACGGTATTCCGCAAGTGATATCTTCAGACTGTGGCAGCATCTTTACCTCCAAGTTTTGGGATTCTTTCCAGAAGGCCATGGGCACTAACATCCGCTTCAGCACTGCTTTCCATCCTCAAACAAGCGGTCAAGTCGAGAGTGTCAACCAGATTCTTGAAGATATGCTCCGGGCTTGTGTGATCTCCTTCGGCATGAAGTGGGAGACTTGTAACACCTTCGATGCGACTATAGCTCCCACGTGTCGAGGCACGACTTAGAGACATAATCGCATTGAAGGCATATGTCGCAAGTTAGGCAATCTTCACAAACATCCCATGTAATGTAATAATAAAAGGGGAGATAATAGTTGGCTTACACTCGCCACGTCAATAAAGTACATAAATAACATTACATCATCCAAAACACTCATGGCCCGACTACGGCGCCAAAATAGAAGAAAACCCAACATGCGACAATGGTCCCAATCACCCCCAACTAGGCACCACTACTGATCGTCAGGAAAAGACACGTAGTATCGCTGAGAGTCTTCGTCAAACTCCCACTTGAGCTCGTACTCGTCACCTGGAGCGGAATCACCTGGACCTGCATCTGGAGTTATAGTAATCTGTGAGCCACAGGGACTCAGCAATCTCGCACCCTCGCGATCAAGACTATTTAAGCTTTTAGGAATGGTAAGGCAAATATATGTGGAGCTGCAGCAAGCGACTAGCATATATGGTGGCTATCTTATTCGCAAAAGAGAGCGAGAAGAGGAGGCAAAGCGCGCGCGAGAGTCTAGAAGAACAACCTACGCAAGCATAACTCCAACACCGTGTCCACTTCCGGACTCCGCCGAGAAGGGGCCATCACGGTAACACACTCGGTTGATTCATTTTAATTAATTAAGGTTCAAGTTATCTACAACCGGACATTAACAAATTCCCATCTGCCCATAACCGCGGGCACGGCTTTTGAAAGTCCAATCCCTGCAGGGGAGTCCCAACTTAGCCCATGACAAGCTCTCACGGTCAACGAAGGAATAGACCTCCTTCCAAGACGTTCCGATCAGACTCGGTATCTCGGTAATTCAAGACACTTCGACAGGTTAAAACAAGACCAGCAACACCGCCCGAATGTGCCGACAAATCCCGATAGGAGCTACACATATCTCTTTCTCAGGGCACACTCAGATGAGCGCTCCATACAACTAAAGCCAAACCTCGAGTTTCCCCGAGGGGGCGCTGCACAGGACTCCAGTTTGGACCAACACTCAGAGGAGCACTGGCCCGGGGGGTTTAAATAAGATGACCCGCGGGCTCCGGAAACCCGAGGGAAAAAGAGGCTAGGTGGCAAATGGTAAGACCAAGGTTGGGCATTGCTGGAAAATCTTTAAACAAGGCGAACTATCAAGGGGTTCCCATTATAACCCAACCGCGTAAGGAACGCAAAATCCGGGAACATAACACCGATATGACGGAAACTAGGGCGGCAAGAGTGGAACAAAACACTAGGCGAGAGGCCGAGCCTTCCACCCTTTACCAAGTGTATAGATGCATTAAGATAACATAGCAATATAATAATATCCCAACAAGTAAGTAAATGTTCCAACAAGGAACGGCTCCAATCTTCTCCTGCAACTAGCAACGCTATAAGAGGGGCTGAGCAAAGCGGTAACATAGCCAATCAACGGTTTGCTAGGACCATGGTGGATTAGAGGTTTGACATGGAAATTTGAGAGGCTGACAAGCAAAAGGTAGGCATCGTAGCATTGGCATAGCAAAAGAGTGAGCAAACTAGCATAGCAAAGATAGTAGTGATTTCGAGGGTATGATCATCTTGCCTGCACAGTTGTCAGAGTTGACTGGATCCTCAAAAGCAAACTCAACGGGCTCCTCGGTAGCGAACTCGTCTCCCGGCTCTACCCAAACAAGACAAACAAGCAACAAGGATACAATCAACCACGTGCAAGACCAACTATATGATGAAATGATGATATGCTATGCGGGATGCGATGCGGGATGCAAAATGCAAGATATGACAGGAAATGCATGAACCTGGCCTCAACCTGGAATTCCAATGGTGCCACTGGAAAGATGAGATGAAATCGCTTGAAAACTATATAAAGATCATCGGAATCGGAGTTACGGTTTGGAAATGGCAAGCGTTTTAAGAATGACACCGGTCTGCGATTTACAGCAAGTAGGCATCTAAATGCAATGAGATGAACATGCTACAGCACCCAAACATGACAACAAAATGCATGGCAGGGATGCACACAAGATGCTTAACAAAATACTAGCACTGAGCCATGGCCAATTCATCCATTATGAGGTTCAAACAAGCATGGCAAAAACGCAAATGCAAAACAGATTCCAGACTTAGTGAAATTAACACTTGTCTGAAATTTCAGATCGTGAAGCCCTCTTCGGAGCAGCAAAACAACATGATACATGACCTGATCATGACAAAGAAGAACATGGCATGGAGCTACTCAACAAGCTTAACAAAAGACCCAAAGTGACCTGGGGCCAAAAGGGTTCATAAAATATACTAACAGGCACACGAACATTGCTAAAACACAATCAGTTTTCAGACTTAGTGAAAACTGAGACATGCTGAAATATAACTCACGAAGGCATGTAAACGAGCTCGATGCACTCACTATGGTGCAATCCTCCACCCATCCTCGACACATGGGAGATATAGTCGCATCGAGGGTGTTCCAAGTTGGTATCCGAGGTTAGGTGCGGCACTTTTCCTCGTAGTGGTGGAGATGATTGTTGAGTCCCCGTGGCTCATAGATACTTCCAAAACCAGCTTGCAGGTGCCGATGAGACCGTGCAGATGACGCAACCAAGCTCAGGAGGAGCTCGATGAAGATCTTGTCCTTTGTGTGGTTTTGTTCTAGTTGATCAGTAGTGGAGCCCAGTTGGGGTCGATCGGGGACCTTTGTCGCATTTGGGGTTCTTCTTTTATTTTGGCTCCGTAGTCGGGCCCCTGATTGTATTTGGTTGTTGTAATGCTTTATTCATGTAATTGTGTGAAGTGGCAATTGTAAGCCAACTATGTATCTCTTTTCCTTATTATATTACATGGGTTGTGTGAAGATTACCTCATTTGCGACATATGCCTTCAATGCGATTATGCCTCTAAGTCGTGCCTCGACACATGGGAGATATAGTCGCATCGAGGGTGTTACAAGTTGGTATCGGAGCCTTCCCCGACCTTAGGAGCCCCATTGCTTGATCGTTTTTACCGGACGAGTTGTGTCTAGAAAAATGTTTTGAGTCATTTAGGAATTATATATCAGAGAGTTTAGGAATTCTTTTTACTTCCCAGTCTCCTCATCGCTCTGGTAAGGCATCCTGACATAGAGTTTTGACTCTTCTCTTCTCAAATTTCACTAAAAAAAATTTAGGATCACGCGGGTATCTTGGAATCGTTCCGATGGTTTTATGATGAGAACATTGTCTTGGTGCCTCCTGTCAGGGGTTTAGTGGAAGTGTCCCGGGGATTTGAGCTCTGAGGTGTTGTCATCATAATTTTATCGTTGCAGTTCTGGAATACCTGAGTTTAGTACGCCGACATCGAAAATCTCTTTTATGCAGTTCGTTGGTGAGATAACCTCGACGCCACCCAGTACTGGGGCGGGAGTTCGGGAGTATCGCCATAACTTGTATAACGGATGCTTTTCGAAGGTTGAGGTAGATGATTTCTGAAGGTTTCTTGGTTATGTGTTGAAGGATGGATACAGCTGGATGTAGGATTTGCTAGAATTGAGTGAGATATTATGCTTCCCGTGTATCCCCAACACCTGATTGCATAACTGGAAAATTTCTGGAGTTTATAAGTGGGAATTCAAGTAGCTCTTAGGATATCTTTCCGACAGATGTATGATATGAAATTGGGGTTCGACGTCTAGTGGTCCGTCTATCCACGGTTGGTTTTTACAGTGGTCTCGTTGTGTCTTAAAGAGTCCTTGGCTATGCCGACTCGGGGACGGTTCGTATGTCATGTGCACTGCCTTGTACATGATGGTGATGTACGATCGAGCCCGTTAGGCCCCACCACGAAAACTTCGGACGAAATCTCTATCATATGTTTGTTCCGGCTTATTCTGCAAGCCAATCCTTTGTTTTGTTTTCAGTTGTGGTATTCGAGTTGCTTCAATGTCAAATGTTGATTCCATACCTTCCCCAAATGGTGTTCTCATACTCCGATGCGAATACTAATCCTTCTTGATAATCGAGATTGTCATGTCAATCCTCTTCTCAACCGGTGTGCTTCTCTTCAAATGGATCCGATCATTGCAACATCCGCAAGTTTCAATCTCAGCTTTCTCTACGGTGTTCGTTTCATCCATCTCAAGTTGCATTTGTTTTCCTGCCCACCCACCCTTTTTCTTCAAGGACTCAGATTTCTCAATCAAGTATCATTTTATCGATGGAAGTCTCTCCATTCTTTTCCTTGATGTTCGTATCCGGTGATTGTCATGAAGATGCTTACGGAGTTGCAAGTTCGTCACTCGTTTTCTTCCCCGGTGGTTTCAAGTCAAGCTTTGTTGATCATATCATTTTCCTCGTTTCAATGTTTTCTCATGCTGGTGCAATTCTTAATCATTCACCTCTCGCTATTCAATTGTTCTGGAGTGCTGAAGATATCTCAGAAGGATCGTCTTGTCATTCAAGATCCGTTAATCCTATTTTGAGGATGTTTATCTCATTCAAGCCTTTTAATTCTACCGGTGCAATATCTCTTTTCAAGTAAATCATATCAACGGTGTAACTTTTGAGTGGGCCTTAACCCACAGGTCTTTTCCCAGGATCTTACCTGACTCTTCTTATTTTCTCGGAGCTATCCTAAATTCCTTTTAAAGTTTGATGTAAGAATGAGTTATCATCAGTCAAATGTCTTCTCCAAGATCTTTCACAATTCTTTTCATCGTTGGCTCAACGTCTTCGTTTTGATTCTTCCGGAGTGTCTAAATAAATTCTTGGTGGTGTTTCTCGTCATCATTTGAAGACCGAAGAAGAGTTTTACCTCCATATCTTATCCGTTCTCTCAGAGACTCGTGGTTCTAATTTGAGGCCATCCTCTCATAATTGTTTGATTGTGAAAATTCTTTTTATCCATCCGGAGCAATTCAAGAGTCTTCTCAGTTTTGTTATCCGGAGTCCATCAATTCAGGTTTATTCATTCTCAGCTATCAGTTATCGTTCTCCTATCTTGCCGGTGCATCAATCAAATATCCTCTAATCAGTTCTTGATCTCTTCGTTCTCATGTATCTAGTTTGTCTCAAGCATCTTCGTTTAATTGCTAATCCTTCCCGGTGTTTCTTCATGTTTTAGTCGTTCTTTTCAATTCTTACGGTGTTTTGCTCAAGAGTTCTCTTCCTTCTTCATCATATCAATTTATTCGTTGTCAATTCTACCGGTGGATCGTTGAAGACCTTCTCAAGTTTACGTTATATCTCTCTTAATCCTTGATACGAGGATAAGTAGTATGCCAAATCCGTTGCTTGTCAGCAATTAAATTGTTGAAGGATACGCATAACATAATTCTTATTCTTGTTTCATCCTAATGATTAATTCTTTATTCCGGAGGCCCTTCAAATTCTCAGTTTCATTTGCTTCATTTTATCTTTTTCCCGGGGTTCCAACCTCTTTCAACTATGTAATCACAGAGATCTATCTAAATTTTTACAAGGCTCCACTTTGTGTTTTCAACTACCCTTTCTTTCCGTTTGATCATTCTTTTGTTTAACGGAGTTCTTCATGGAGGTTCTACATGACGATTCATCAAGGATTTAATTCCTTCTCAAAGTTTTCATCGAGATTCATTTCTAGGGAGCTTAAGCATTCTTCTTCTTGCAATCCGGAGTGCAATTCCTTTCTTCCATATCATTGAAGGTGGTATTATGTCATTCTTGATAATTTGAATTCATGTTTCATGATTCACATGTTGTCATGAACGAGATATTTTAAATCCATCAACCTCTTCGTTGGAATTATCTTGGGTTATATTTCACCTAAAGCCTTCTCTAAGGTTTGTTGCTATTATGGTGCTTATAAATGATCCAAGTTCTTCATTTATCCCTTCTGGTGCGATATACTTTCTCGCCAATTTTTTCATAGCAATCAAATTCGTTTCCCGGGAGTGGAAGGTTGTCACCTCATAATTCGAGATGTATTCCGTAAGACCATGTCAAGCTTATTCTTTTCGTTGTGGGTTTTTCCAACAACTCCGTTCTAGCATTTGTTGTAAGCATGCTACCTCGAGATCTTGTTTTCCTTCTTCCATCCCATTCCATTCTTACTTTTGTTCCGGAGGCATTGCGATGTTGTTTTCTTCAACCATCATCTCGTTTCATCTAAGATCATGTTCTTTCCGGTGCTTATCCATCTAACTGGAGTGTTGTGCTTTTTGGCTCAAGTTCTTTTCATCTTATCAAGCCTTGCATCCATTCTAGACCGGAGTGCTGCCCAAAGTTGTTCTTCCTTGTTTCCTCTTTGCTAACGGAGTGCTTTCAACTTCATTTATCTCCGTTGTATTCTTTTCTTGATATGGCTTAACCTTTGCAAGGTTCTTTGGTCTCACTCATTTGTCAAAGAAGCAACTTAGTTTTACCTCTTCTCCTCCTTTTCTGTTTCCCTCCGGTGCCATTCTAGATCTCGGGACGAGATCCTCTCGTAGTGGTGGAGTGTTGTAACGCCCCAAGACCGGAGCTTCAGATGCCTTCCAGGGTTTCCGGGTTTTTCGTCATGTGAGTTGGTTTGGTCCGTTGCATTTAATCTTTGCATCATGTGCATTGCATCATGTCATCATGCCATCATCTCATAAATCTTTTGCATCTCAACTAAATAAATCGTATGGACCTTCGATCCATTTAAATCGAGGGAAGGATGATTTCTCTTTATAATATATCCTCCCGATATTAGTGGAGCTATTATAAAATAATCCATTCTTATGGAATCACCAAAAACACACTTGCAAATTTCCCCATGCCTTTGTTATCTCGCTGCTTGACCTCGAACCTTGCCATTTATTCTTTCATCATTTTCCGGAGCTCTACCAAAATTCTCAACATTTTTGGAAACTCCTAGAACCTAGTCCTAGTTCAAACACATTTGAATTAAATTCAAATGAGTTTGAATTTACATCTTCCAATCTTGGCTTTTTCTATTTTCTCGGAACAAGCGTATTTTTGTGAGTTCGGGGAAATTATCCCCTTGTCCAAAATCTTTTCCTAAACCTCTCTTTCTTTTCCTCTCTTTTTTTTGTCTTTTCTGCTGAAGTTATATGAGAGAGGGAGTGGAGAGCCCAGCAGCCTCCCTCTCCTCTGGGCCGGCCAACCAGGCCCAGCCATCCCCGCGGCCACCTAGGCCCAGCCGCACCTAACTTCTAACCCTAGCCGCCAGGGAGCCGACCCCCCTCCTCTCGATCTCTCCCTCGTGCTTCCCCTCAGCCCGTCATCTCTCTCGATCCCCCTCGTCCTCCTCCCGACCGCACCGCCAGGGGAAGCCACGGCTCGACCCCAATCCTCCTCCACCCCACGCCAGAGTCCCACCTCGCCGGAGCACAGAACCTCCCCTGCCGCCGCGCCATGGGTGGCTGCAGCTCAAGCCGCGTCCTCGCCGGGCCTCTCGCGCGCCCGAGCTCCATCATGCGTGCCCGCCTCCTCGTCCTCGTGGCCGAAGCAGCCGAACAGGAGGCCTTGTGCCTAAGCCTCCTCGCTCTCCTCATCGACCCAGGGAGAGGAGCTCCTCCCGAAACCCTTTCTCGTCATCGCCGTTCGACGCCGTCGGAGCAACCCGCCGCCTTGGATGCCCGACCTCGCTGCCGTCCTGGAGCTCGTCTGCCTCCCCATATCGCCGCCCTGGCCTCGGATCCGGCAGGATCTCATCCGGTCGTCCCCGCCGCCAAGTCCATCGCCGGAGCCGCCATCCTCTGCCACACCGTCGTCACCTGTTCTGCCCGTCCCTGCATCGGACCCCGACGAGCTGGCTGCCCCGTTGGCCTTGCCGCCTTTGTCGTGGCCAGGTCAACACAGACACCCGGAGTCCATCTTTGGTTGAACGCCAAGTATCCCTACGCGTGAAGATGCCAAGTCCATTTTGGGATTCGTCAAGTACCGCTACCGATATGGCTCGAACGTCTACGAAACATGTACCACTACCGTCGACTCCGAAGCCCTCGGATTCGTCAAGACCGAAGGTGCAAGTACCTCTCCGAACGAACGTGAACGACTACTTCCACTACCGCCGTCGCAAGAACGCCTACTTCCCTCTACGACCAGGAGCTGCCCCTTTGCACGCTCCGAAGGTATAACCCCGAGACGACGTCCGTGAACGAATGCTTGCGATGTTTGAGATGCACCCGTTGTCTGCACCGTGTCCGAGTTGGCACTTGCTCGGTCCTCTTCGTTTGCCGCTAACCCGTGGGAATCCGGTAACCGGGAGCACCCCACTGTTTATCGCATGACCCGCATCCGCACACTTCTCCTTTGCATCGGTATCTCAATCGAGTTACCAGGAACCGGAACGTTGCCGTGGCACCGTTTCGTTATCGTTGCTGTGGCACCCCTTTTGTTTCCGCCACGATGACAAATGCTTCTTAATGCTCTTGTCAACTTTTAATAAATTGCATAAACTTGTTTATGTCATCCGCATCATGATAAAAACAATTAAAATGTTAAATTGTTGTTGCACCAAATTGATAATTGCATATGGGGTTTTACCGGATTTGTTGTTTGTTATATCTGGCCCCATTTAAATTGTTTAGATGGTATAGTTTTGTTATGTTTTCACCTCTTGACTTGCTAACAACATTTAATATTGTTGGGTACATAAACGAGAGAGAACTAAATAAGTCATGTGGTGTTTTCTTCAATATGCAACTCGTTGCATATTTGAGCTCCACTTAATTTGTAGGATGGTTTGTGCATTTTGCCACGCCATGTTTCATTAAACCGGACATGCATCATACTTGATTGTGCATCATGCCATGTTCATGTCGTGGTTGTTTACTATGTTGTGTGCTTCTTTTCCGGTGTTGCTTCTTCGGGTTGGTTCCGGTAACGTCGCGTTTGTGAGGACCCGTTCGTCTACGTCCATTTATCTTCTTCGTGGACACGTTCTTCTTCCTTGCGGGATTTCAGGCAACATGATCATACCCTCGAAATCACTACTATCTTTGCTATGCTAGTTTGCTCGCTCTTTTGCTATGCCATTGCTACGATGCCTACCACTTGCTTGCAAGCCTCCCAAATTACCATGTCAAACCTCTAACCCACCATTGTCCTAGAAAACCGTTGTTTGGCTATGTTACCGCTTTGCTCAGCCCCTCTTATAGCGTTGTTAGTTGCAGGTGAAGATTGGAGCTTGTTCCATGTTTGGAACATGGAAATTTTGTTGGGATATCACGATATATCTTATTTAATTAATGCATCTATATACTTGGTAAAGGGTGGAAGGCTCGGCCTTATGCCTGGTGTTTTGTTCCACTCTTGCCGCCCTAGTTTCCGTCATATCGGTGTTATGTTCCCGGATTTTGCATTCCTTACGCGGTTGGGTTATAATGGGAACCCCTTGACAGTTTGCCTTGAATAAAACTCCTCCAGCAAGGCCCAACATTGGTTTTACCATTTGCCACCTAGCCTTCTTCTTTCCCTTGGGTCGGCCAGCCCAAGGGTCATCTTTATTAAACCCCCGGGCCAGTGCTCCTCTGAGTGTTGGTCCAACCCAGAGCACCGTGCAGGGCCATCCCTTGGCAACTTGGGTTACGTCGGCTCCTGTACGCTTAGCTTATCCGGTGTGCCCTGAGAACGAGATATGTGCAGCTCCTATCGGGATTTGTCGGCACAGCGGGTGGTCTTGCTGGACTTGTTTTACCATTGTCGAGGATGTCTTGTAGAACCGGGATACCGAGTCTGATCGGAATGTCTCGGGAGGAGGTCTATTCCTTCGTTGACCGTGAGAGCTTGTGATGGGCTAAGTTGGGACACCCCTGCAGGGATTTGAACTTTCGAAAGCCGTGCCCGCGGTTATGGGCAGATGGGAATTTGTTAATGTCCGGTTGTAGAAAACCTGAACTTGACCTTAATTAAAATGAATCAACTGCGTGTGTAACCGTGATGGTCTCTTTCCGGCGGAGTCCGGGAAGTGAACATGGTTGTTGGAGTTATGCTTGACGTAGGTTGTTATAGGATCACTTCTTGATCATAGTTTCTCGACCGTGCTTTGCCTTCTCTTCTCGCTCTCTTTTGCATATGTTAGCCACCATATATGCTAGTCGCTTGCTGCAGCTCCACCTCATACCTTTTACCTTACCCATAAGCTTAAATAGTCTTGATCGCGAGGGTGCGAGATTGCTGAGTCCCCGTGGCTCACAGATACTTCCAAAACCAGCTTGCAGGTGCCGATGAGACCGTGCAGATGACGCAACCAAGCTCAGGAGGAGCTCGATGAAGATCTTGTCCTTTGTGTGGTTTTGTTCTAGTTGATCAGTAGTGGAGCCCAGTTGGGGTCGATCGGGGACCTTTGTCGCATTTGGGGTTCTTCTTTTATTTTGGCTCCGTAGTCGGGCCCCTGATTGTATTTGGTTGTTGTCATGCTTTATTCATGTAATTGTGTGAAGTGGCGATTGTAAGCCAACTATGTATCTCTTTCCCTTATTATATTACATGGGTTGTGTGAAGATTACCTCACTTGCGACATATGCCTTCAATGCGATTATGCCTCTAAGTCGTGCCTCGACACGTGGGAGATATAGTCGCATCGAGGGTGTTACAAGTCGGGGGGGTTAAAATAAGATGACCCTCGGGATGCGCGACTCCCAAGGGAAAAAGACTAGGTGGCGAATGGTAAAACCAAGGTTGGGCCTTACTGGAGGAGTTTTATTCAAAGCGAACTGCCAAGGGGTTCCCATTATAACCCAACCGCGTAAGGGACGCAAAATCCGGGAACATAACACCGATATGACGGAAACTAGGGCGGCAAGAGTCGAACAAAACACCAGGCATAAGGCCGAGCCTTCCACCCTTTACCAAGTATATAGATGCATTAATTAAATAAGATATATTGTGATATCCCAACAAGTAAACATGTTCCAACAAGGAACAACATCTCCATGTTCCAACAAGGAACAAAACTTCAATCTTCACCTGCAACTAACAACGCTATAAGAGGGGCTGAGCAAAGCGGTAACATAGCCAAACAAAGGTTTGCTAGGACAAGGTGGGTTAGAGGCTTGGTTCAACAATATGGGAGGCATGATAAGCAAGTGGTAGGTATCGCAGCATAGGCATAGCAAAAGAGCGAGCAACTAGCAAAGCAAAGATAGTAGTGATTTCGAGGGTATGATCATCTTGCCTGAAATCCCGCAAGGAAGAACGAGTCCATGAAGAAGATAAACGGACGTAGACGAACGGGTCCTCACAACGCGACGTTACCGGAACCAACCCGAAGAAGCAAACACCGGAAAGAAGCACACAACATAGTAAACAACCCATGCATGAACACGGTATGATATGCGGGATGCGGTATGCGATGCATATGCATGATATGACAAGGAATGCCTGAGCCTGGCCTCAACTTGGAAATCCAAGTGTGCCACTGGAAATATGAATTGAAATCGCTTGAAAACGATATAAAGAACGCCGGAATCGGAGTTACGGTTTGGAAATGGCAAGCGATTCAAATATGACACCGGTCTACGATTTACAGCAAGTAGTCATCTAAATGCAATGAGATGAACATGCTACAGCACTCAAACATGGCATAAAAATACATGGCAGGGATGCATTCATGATGCTTAACAAAAGTCTAGCACTGAGCTACGGCCAATTCATCCAATAACAGGTTCAAACAAGCATGGCAAAAGTGCAAACGGTAAAACAGATCTCAGAATTAGTGAAATTAACACTTGTCTGGAATTTCAGATCATATAGCCCTCTTCGGAGCAACAAAACAACATGCTACAGGACCTGAACATGACAAAGAAATACATGGCATGGAGCTACTCAACAAGCTTAACAGAAGTCCCTTAGTGACCCTTAGCCAAAAGGGATCATAAAATATACTAACAAGAACACGAACATAGCAAAAACATAATCAGTTTTCAGACTTAGTAAAACTGGGACATGCTGAAACATAACTCACGAAGGCATGTTTACGAGCTCGATGCACTCACTACGGTGCAAGTCATGGCAAGGCAAGCATACACCCATGAAGAAGGCACAAAATACAAGCTAGAAATGGCAAGAACAATATCATAGCATGCACGGGTCAACTACAATAACATCGGCAAATTCGCAAACAAGTTGACGATCTGCCCAGATTCGCAACGAAGCAAAAGTAGAGCTCGATTGACTCAAGCTAGGGTGCTCCATAATTGCAAACAAAGACATGGATGGATAGAGCACTACAATATTAATAAAACATCCTTACTGGTCATCCTCAAAAGAGGCACGGATCACTAGGAAACAACACGAACATAAGGCATCATGAACTAAACAATCCCAGGACTTAGTGTGAAATCTCTAAGTCCCTGAAAACAGAATTAGCAAGTGCACCACTTTGCAAGCTTGCACAAGTCACCACATACATCCTAAAAATACATGGGTTACACCTCTGGAAAGATGACAAAACCCTTAACAAAACATATGTAGAACTCATGGGCATATCATGCACACAATAAACATGGCAAAAATGACAAATGTCTAAGATGGAGTAACAGATCTGACAATTAACTCAAGTAGCTCTCTTCTAACAGCATTTCGGGCACCAAGATGACCTCAAATGAAAATGATGCAGTGGAATGAAATGATGTACTCTCTGAGGCGAACATTTTGATATGCTATATGACCAAAACGGAGCTGCGGATGAGGAGTTACGATGCGACGAACAGAGGCACATGGATCTGTGAATTTCGGGGACTTAGAGAAAATTATACCTCCGGAAAATTCAAACCGGGACGAAGTGGTACGGGACGGAGGGATCTGGATCTGGGCGAGGATGTTTGGATCGGGGAAGTGGTGGATCTGATCCCGCTTTCTCCGGATCCGGCCGGAGTAGCTCCGGCGAGCTCGAGGAAGAACTCCGGCGGGGCGGCTCGGGCTCCGGCGAGCGTGGCATGGTGGCAGCCGGCGAAAGACGGCGACCGGACGGATGGCGGCGAGGAGAGCTCGAGGCGGCGGGGCGCTCTGCTGCGGCGGAGCAGGGTGGAGGGGCTACACGGTGGAGGCGGCGGCCGGCGAGCTCCGGCGAAGGAGTGGGGCGGCGCGTGGAGGAGCAGGCGCCTGAGGCGGCGGCGAATAGCAGCGCCGGCGAGCTCCGGCGAAGGGCGGCGGCCAGCGGGGAGGATCGGAGGCGGCGCAGGCATCTTCCGGTGGTGGCGGCGGTGGCCAGCGCAGCTCCAGCGGCCGGGAGCAGCGAAGACGGCGGGCGGCGCGCGCAGGGTCTCCTGCGGGCCCGCCGCGGCCCGGGGCGGGCCGGAGATGGGCTCCGCGGGCCCGGCGGTGCGGGGACGGCGGCGGTGGGCAGGTGTTGCGATCCGATTGGACGAGGGGGTTGGAGGCGGACATGTCCGTCGGTGGAGTCTTTGTCCGGCGCGTGAGGAGAGGGAGGGATCTAGGGTTTGCACCACGAATTTCGGAGGGGATCACATATTTATAGGTAGAGAGAGCTAGGTGAGTCCAAATGAGGTGCGGTTTTCGGCCACGCGATCGTGACCGAACGCTCTAGATGATGGAGCAGAGTTTGGTGGGTTTTGGGCCAAATTGAAGGGGTGTTGGGCTGCAACACACACGAGGCCTTTTCGGTTCCTCGGTTAACCGTTGGAGTATCAAACAAAGTCCAAATGGTACGAAACTTGACAGGCGGTCTACCGGTAGTAAACCAAGGCCGCATGACAAGTCTCGGTCCAATCCGGAAATGTTTAATCCCCACACATGAAAGAAAGGTAGAAATGACCACCGGGGGAGAACGAAGCACCGGAATGCAAAACGGACAACGGGGAAAATGCTCGGATGCATGAGACGAACACGTATGCAAATGAAAGGCACATGATGACATGATATGCAATGCATGACATGCAAGCAATGACAAGGCAACACCAGCGAAGAACTGAACGACACCTGGCACATTGGTCTCGGGGCGTCACAACACTCCACCACTACGAGAGGATCTCGTCCCGAGATCTAGAATGGCACCGGAGGGAAAACGGAAGAGAAAAGAAGAGGTAAAACTAAGTTGCTTCTTTGACAAATGAGTGAAACCAATGAACCTTGAGAGGTTAAACAATTGGAAAAAAGAATACAACGGAGATGAACGAAGTTGAAAACACTCCGTTAGAAAAGAGGAACAAAGAACATTACGAGAACTTTGTAGGTTGAAGGGAAGATATATATTGAAAACACTCCGGTTAAGAAGTTATGCAAGACTTGATACGGTGAAAAGAACTTGAGCAAAAAGGACAAAACACTCTGGTTAAATGGATAAACATGAAAAGAACATGATCCAAGATGATGAGAGAAAAGAGCAACATCACAATGGCTCCAGAACAAAATAATAGAAGATAGAAATTGGAATAGGAGAATGGAGAAGAAAATGCCAACTTCTGCCACAAAAGAGCTTGAATAGGCATCTTTAGGAGAAGGGTCGAACGTAATTGTTGGAAAACCAACAACAAAAAGAATAAGCTCGATAAGTTCGTATGGAATACATCTCGAATTATGAGGTGACAACCTGCCACTCACGAGAAACGAATTTGATTGCTATGAACAAATTGGCGAGAAAGTATATCGCACCAGAAGGGATAAATGAAGAACTTGGATCATTTATAAGCACCATAATAGCAACAAACCTTAGAGAAGGCTTTAGGTGAAATATAACCCAAGATAATTCCAACGAAGAGGTTGATGGATTTAAAATATCTCATTCATGACAACATGTGAATCATGAAACATGAATTCAAATTATCAAGAATGACATAATACCACCTTCAATGATTTTGAAGAAAGAATTGCACTCTGGATTACCATATGAAGAAAGCTTGAGCTTCTTAGAAAAGAATGTTGATGAACACTTCGAGAATGAATTAAATCCCTGATGAAACATCATGTAGAACCTTCATTAAGAACTCCGATAATAAAAGAATTATCCAAAATAATTGAATGATGAAAAGAATAAGATTGAAGCCTCGCAATGATGTAGATAGAGATCTCTGTGATAATATAATTGAAAGAGGTTGGACTCCGGGAAAAGAGAAGATGAAAACAAATGAAACCGAGAGTTTGAAGGGCCTCTGGAATAAGAATTAATCATTAGGATGAAACAAGAATAAGAATTACATTATGCGTATCCTTCACCAATTTAAATTGATGACAAACAACGGATTGCAAACAACTTATTCCCGTTGGAAGGATTAAGAGAGATATAGCGCAAACTTGGGAAGGTCTTCTATGAACCACCGGTAGGATTGACAACGAATAAATTGATAAGGAAGAGAAATTTGGAAGAACCACCATAAGAAATGAAAATGAACGAAGAAAAGATAAAGGAACACCTGGAAGAATTATGAAATGAACAAAGATACTTGAGAGAATTTAGATACAACTGAAACGAAGAGATCACGCACTGATTAAAGAATATTGAATGATGCACCGGTGAGATTTGGGGAACGAGAGCTGAAAGCTGAGAATGAACAAGTCTGAATTGATGGATTCCAGATAGGTGAAAGGACTTCTCACAATCAAAAACAATTATGAGAGGATGGTCTCGAACTAGAATCACGAATCTCTGTGAGAACGTATAAGATATGGAGGTAAAACTCTTCTTTGGTCTTCAAAATCCGAGAATGACGATGAGAAACACCACCATAAATTGCTGAGGCACTCCGGAATGACAATTAGAAAGGTTGAACCAACGATGAAAAAAAAGGATTTGAGAGATCTTAGAGAAAGACATTTGACTGATGACAAATCATACTTACGTCAAACTTTGAGATGAATATGAAAAGCTCCGGGAGAATTAGAAGAGTCAGGTAAGATCCTGGGAAAAACCTGTGGGTTAGGGCCCACTCAAAAGATACACCGTTGAGATGATTTGAAGAAAGATTGCGCTGGTTGAATTAAATGGCTTGAATGAGATAACATCCTCGAAATAGGTTGAACGGATTAAGAGTGGAAGCACGAATCTTCTGATATATCTTCGGCACTCCAGATACAAAATAGCAAGAGGTGGATGATTAAGAGGTGCAACGGCATGGAAAGCATTTGAAACAATGAAAGGAATATGATCAACAAAGCTTGACTTGAATCCACCGAAGAAGAAAAAGAACGAATAATTATGAACTTGAGGCTCCGTTAAAATCTTCTTGAGAATCACCGGATAAGAATATTGACGGAGAAGGAATGGAGAGGCTTCACAACAATAAAATGATACTTGAATAAGAAATCTGGTTCCTGGAAGAAAAGGGTGGGAGGGAGGGAGAACAAAGGCAACTTGGAACGGATGAAACAAAAACATTGAGAAGAACTAATACTTGATCTTGTAGATGTTGGAATGATCGGATCCACTTGAAGAGAAACACACCGGTGAAAAGGATTGACATGACAATCTCGATTATCAAGAAGGATTAGTATTCGCATAGGAGTATGAGAACACCGCTTAGGACAGGTATGGAATCAACTCTTGACTTCGAAGCAACTCGAATACCACAACTCAAAACAAAGGATTGGCTTGCAAAATAAGCTGGAACAAACATATGATAGAGATTTCGTTCGAAGTTTTCGTGGAGGGGCCTACAAGGGCTCGATCGTACAGCACCATCATGTACAAGGCAGTGCACATGACATACGAAGCGTCCCCGAGTCGGCATAGCCAAGGACTCTTTAAGACACAACGAGACCACTGTAAAACCGACCGTGAATAGGCGGACCACTAGACGTCGAACCCCAATTTCATATCATAGTTTCAAGTTGAGATGATGGCAATCCAACTTAGACGTCGATAAATGCGACACCCTCGATGCGACTATAGCTCCCACGTGTCGAGGCACGACTTAGAGACATAATCGCATTGAAGGCATATGTCGCAAGTTAGGCAATCTTCACAAACATCCCATGTAATGTAATAATAAAAGGGGAGATAATAGTTGGCTTACACTCGCCACGTCAATAAAGTACATAAATAACATTACATCATCCAAAACACTCATGGCCCGACTACGGCGCCAAAATAGAAGAAAACCCAACATGCGACAACGGTTCCAATCACCCCCAACTAGGCACCACTACTGATCGTCAGGAAAATACACGTAGTATCGCTGAGAGTCTTCGTCAAACTCCCACTTGAGCTCATACTCGTCACCTGGAGCGGAATCACCTAGACCTGCATCTGGAGTTATAGTATCTGTGAGTCACGAGGACTCAGCAATCTCGCACCCTCGCGATCAAGACTATTTAAGCTTATAGGAAGGGTAAGGCAATTATATGTGGAGCTGCAGCAAGCGACTAGCATATATGGTGGCTAACTTATTCGCAAAAGAGAGCGAGAAGAGGAGGCAAGCGCGAGCGAGAGTCTAAAGGAACAACCTGCGCAAACATTACTCCAACACCGTGTCCACTTCCCGGACTCCGCCGAGAAGAGGCCATCACGGTAACACACTCAGTTGATTCATTTTAGTTATTAAGGTTCAAGTTATCTACAACCGGACATTAACAAATTCCCATCTGCCCATAACCGCGGGCACGGCTTTCGAAAGTTCAATCCCTGCCGGGGAGTCCCAACTTAGCCCATGACAAGCTCTCACGGTCAACGAAGGAATAGACCTCCTCCCAAGACGTTCCGATCAGACTCGGTATCTCGGTAACTCAAGACACTTCGACAGGTTAAAACAAGACCAGCAACACCGCCCAAATGTGCCGACAAATCCCGATAGGAGCTGCACATATCTCTTTCTCAGGGCACACTCAGATGAGTGCTCCATACAACTAAAACCAAACCTCGAGTTTCCCCGAAGGGGCGCTGCACAGGACTCTAGTTTGGACCAACACTCAGAGGAGCACTGGCCCGGGGGGGTTTAAATAAGATGACCCGCGGGCTCCGGAAACCCGAGGGAAAAAGAGGCTAGGTGGCAAATGGTAAGACCAATGTTGGGCATTTCTGGAAAAGCTTTAAACAAGGCGAACTATCAAGGGGTTCCCATTATAACCCAACTGGGTAAGGAACGCAAAATCCGGGAACATAACACCGATATGACGGAAACTAGGGCGGCAAGAGTGGAACAAAACACTAGGCGAGAGGCCGAGCCTTCCACCCTTTACCAAGTGTATAGATGCATTAAGATAACATAGCAATATAATAATATCCCAACAAGTAAGTAAATGTTCCAACAAGGAACGGCTCCAATCTTCTCCTGCAACTAGCAACGCTATAAGAGGGGCTGAGCAAAGCGGTAACATAGCCAATCAACGGTTTGCTAGGACAATGGTGGGTTAGAGGTTTTACATGGCAATATGGGAGGCTGACAAGCAAAAGGTAGGCATCGTAGCATTGGCATAGCAAAAGAGCGAGCAAACTAGCATAGCAAAGATAGTAGTGATTTCGAGGGTATGATCATCTTGCCTGCACAGTTGTCAGAGTTGACTGGATCCTCAAGAGCAAACTCAACGGGCTCCTCATTAGCGAACTCGTATCCCGGCTCTACCCAAACAAGACAAACAAGCAACAAGGATACAATCAACCACGTGCAAGGATCAAGCGATATGATGCAATGATGATATGCTATGCGGGATGCGATGCGGGATGCAAAATGCAAGATATGAAAGGAAATGCATGAACCTGGCCTCAACTTGGAATTCCAATGGTGCCACTGGAAAGATGAGATGAAATTGCTTGAAAACGATATAAAGAACGCCGGAATCGGAGTTACGGTTTGGAATTGGCAAGCGTTTTAAGAATAACACCGGTCTGCGATTTACAGCAAGTAGGCATCTAAATGCAATGAGATGAACATGCTACAACACTCAAACATGACAAAAAAATGCATGGCAGGGATGCACACAAGATGCTTAACAAAAGACTAGCACTGAGCCACGGCCAATTCATCCATTATGAGGTTCAAACAAGCATGGCAAAAACGCAAATGCAAAACAGATTCCAGACTTTGTGAAATTAACACTTGTCTGAAATTTCAGATCGTGAAGCCCTCTTCGGAGCAGCAAAACAATATGATACATGACCTGATTAATACAAGTAAGAACATGGCATGGAGCTACTCAACAAGCTTAACAAAAGACCAAAAGTGACCTGGGGCCAAAAGGGTTCACAAAATATACTAACAGGCACACGAACATAGCTAAAACACAATCAGTTTTCAGACTTGGTGAAAACTGAGACATGCTGAAATATAACTCACGAAGGCATGTAAACGAGCTCGATGCACTCACTACAGTGCAATTCATGGCAAGTCAAGCATACATCCATTAAGAAGTCACAAAATTCTAGCTAGACATGGCAAGAACAATGGCATAGCATGCACGGATCAACTACAATAGCATCGGCAAAATCGCAAACGAGTTGACTATCTGCCCAGATTCACCACGAAGCAAAAGTAGAGCTCGATTGACTCAAGCTAGGTTGCTCCATAATTGCAAACAAAGACATGGATGGATAGAGCATAACATTATTAACAAAACTCCTTTACTTATCATCCTCAAAAGAGGCACGGATCACTAGGAAACAAGCTGAACATATGGCATCATAAACTAAATAATCCCAGACTTAGAGAAAACTACCAAGTCCCTGAAAACTGATTTACCGGGTGCCTCACTTTGCAAGCTTGCACAAGTCACCACACACATCCTAAAAATGCATGGGTTGCACCTCTGGAAAGAAGAAAAATCCTTAACAAAATATATGAAGGACTCACAGGCATATCATGCACACAATAATCATGGCAAAAATGACAAAAGTATAAGATGAACTAGCAGATCTGACAATTAACTCATGAAGCCTCCTTCTAACAGCATTTCGGGCATCATGATGAACTCAAATGCAAATGATGCAATGGAATGAAATGATGCACTCGTCGAGGCGAACATTTTGATATGCTATATGCCCAAATCGGAGCTACGGATATAAAGTTACGGAGCCTCGAACAGGGGCACTTGGACTAAAATTCTGAGGACTAAGTGAAAAAAAACTACCCAGATCTGGATCTAGGGTTTCGGATCACTGTAGCAACCAGGTCGGGGCGCGCCTCCCGAGGCGACTCCGGCGAAGACGAGGACGGCGGCCGGCGGGGGCGACGTCCGGTGGCCGGGGCGGCGGCGCCGGGGGCCGCGGTGGCCGGAGCCGGGGCCGGCTGCGGGCCGGGCGACGCCGACGAGCTCCGCGGCGGCTCGGGGCGGCGACGGCGGCTGCGGCGGCCCGGCGACGAGGGCGGCGAAGGGCGGCGTCGGGAGCCGGGCGGCGGCGGCGATGGCGGCTCCGGAGTTGGAAGAGGCGGCGGGGATGGCAGCGAAGGGCGGCGGCGCGTGGATGGGCTCGCGGGGGCCCCTCTTGGGCCTCCCGGGCCGGCGGCGGGTGAGGGACGCGGCGGCCACGTGGCGGCTCGCCACTGGCTGCGGGCGGCGACGGAGGTCGGGTCGGACACGTCCGGCCCGGCAAATTTTTGTCCGGCGGCGCCGTGGGAATGGATCTAGGGTTCGGAGAGGGGGAGAGATCCGAATTTCGGGGGGTCTATTTATAGGCATATGGGGAGCTAGGAGAGTCCAAATGAGGTGCGGTTTTCGGCCATGCGATCGTGATCGAACGCTCCAGGACATGGAGCAGAGTTTGGTGGGTTTTGGGCCAAATTGGAGGGGTGTTGGGCTGCAACACACACGAGGCCTTTTTGGTCCCTCGGTTAACCATTGGAGTATCAAACGAAGTCCAAATGATACGAAACTTGACAGGCGGTCTACCGGTAGTAAACCAAGGCCGCTTGACAAGTCTCGGTCCAATCCGGAAATGTTTAATCCCCACAAACGAAAGAAAGCTAGAAATGACCACCGGAGGAGAACGAAGCGCCGGAATGCAAAACGGACAACGGGGAAAATGCTCGAATGCATGAGATGAACACGTATGCAAATGCAATGCACATGATGACATGATATGAGATGCATGACAAAGGCAACAACACACGGAGACAAAGACCCGAACCCGAGAAATAAATATAACTTAACGCCGGAAATGGCAAGAGTTGGAGTACAAATAGGGAAAGTTATATCCGGGGTGTTACATTCTTCATGCGTTTGACACATATGTGACCAAGGCGGCAGTGCCACAAGTATGTGGGACTATCATTATCAACCTTACATCTTTTGGTATTCACACTATGAATATGTGTAACATTACGCTCGAGATTCATTAAGAATCAACCATTCACCAGCGGGGCATGACCATAAAACATATCTCTCATATAAATAGAACAACCATTATTCTCGGATTTAAATGAGTAGCCATCTCGAATTAAACGAGATCCTGATACAATGTGCATGCTCAAAGCTGGCACTAAATAACAATTATTGAGGTTTAAAACTAATCCTGTAGGCAAATGTAGAGGTAGCCTGCCGACGGCGATCACATCGACCTTGGAACCATTCCCGACGCGCATCGTCACCTCGTCCTTCGCCAGTCTCCGCTTATTCCGTAGCTCCTGCTTTGAGTTACAAATGTGAGCAACCGCACCGGTATCAAATACCCAGGAGCTACTACGAGTACTGGTAAGGTACACATCAATTACATGTATATCACATATACCTTTAGTGTTGCCGGCCTTCTTGTTCGCTAAGTATTTAGGGCAGTTCCGCTTCCAGTGACCACTTCCTTTGCAATAAAAACACTCAGTCTTGGGCTTGGGTCCATTCTTTGGCTTCTTCCCGGAAGCTTGCTTACCGGGCGCGGCAACCCCCTTGTCGTCCTTCTTGAAGTTCTTCTTACCCTTGCCTTTCTTAAACTTAGTGGTTTTATTCACCATCAACACTTGATGTTCCTTTTTTATCTTCACCTCCGCTGATTTCAGCATTGAATATACCTCAGGAATGGTCTTTTCCATCCCCTGCATATTGAAGTTCGTCACAAAGCTCTTGTAGCTCAGTGGAAGCGACTGAAGGATTCTGTCAATGACCGCGTCATCCGGAAGATTAACTCCCAGCTGAGTCAAGCGGTTGTGCAACCCAGACATTTTGAGTATGTGCTCACTGACAGAACTATTTTCCTCCATCTTACAACTGAAGAACTTGTCGGAGACTTCATATCTCTCGACCCGGGCATGAGCTTGGAAAACCATTTTCAGCTCTTGGAACATCTCATATGCTCCGTGTTGCTCAAAACGCTTTTGGAGCCCCGGTTATAAGATGTAAAGCATGCCGCACTGAACCAGGGAGTAATCATCACTTCACGACTGCCAGGCATTCATAACGTATTGAGTTGCTGGGAAAACGGGTGTGTCACCTAGTCGTGCTTCAAGGACATATGCTTTTGTAACACCCACGATGCGGCTATATCTCCCACGTGTCGGAGCACGGCTTAGAGGCATAACCGCATAGTAGGCATGTCGCAAGAGGGGTAATCTTTACACATCCCATGTACTGAATAAGAAAGGGATAAAGAGTTGGCTTACAATCGCCACTTCACACAATACATAAATATAGAATTACGTCATCTAGAATACAATCAAGGTCCAACTACGGAACCAAATAAAGAAAGACAACCCCAAATGCATAGATCCCAGATCGCCCCAACTGGGCTCCTCTACTGATCGTCCGGAAAGGACACATAGTAGCGTCCCGAATCCTCGTCGAACTCCCACTTGAGTTTGGTCGCGTCCCCTGCAATGGCATCATCGGCACCTGCATCTGGTTTTGGAAGTAATCTGTGAGTCACAGGGACTCAACAATCTCACACCCTCGCGATCAAGACTATTTAAGCTTATGGGTGGGAAAAGGGGTAGTGAGGTGGAGCTGCAGCAAGCACTAGCATATATGTGGCTAACTTACGCAAATGAGAGCGAGAAGAGAAGCAAAGCACGATCGAGAAGCTATAATGATCAAGAAGTGATCTAGAAACTACTTACGTTCAAGCATAACACGAGACTGTGTTATCTTCCTGGACTCCGCCGAAAAGAGACCATCACGGCTACACACACGGTTGATTCATTTTAAATTAAGTTAAGTGTCAGGTTTTCTACAACCGGATATTAACAAATTCCCATCTGCCCATAACCGCGGGCACGGCTTTCGAAAGTTCAAAACCCTGCAGGGGTGTCCCAACTTACCCATCACAAACTCTCACGATCAACGAAGGATATTACTTCTCCCAGGACGACCCGATCAGACTCGGAATCCCGGTTACAAGACATTTCGACAATGGTAAAACAAGACCAGCAAAGCCGCCCGATGTGCCGACAAATCCTGAAAGGAGTCGCACGTCTCTCGTTCTCAGGGCACACCGGAGATGATATGCCCAAGGTAGAGAACCTCATCGAGCCAAAACTCACACTTTGAAAACTTCGCATAGAATTGATGTTCTCTGACTTTGTCGAGTACCAATCTCAAGTGCTTGGAATGATCCTCCTTGTTCTTGGAAAAGACCAAAATATCATCGAGATACACCAAGACGAAATCATTTGTGTAAGGGTTGAAGATGAAGTTCATCATGCGAGAGAATGTTGGAGGAGCATTGACAAGGCCAAAAGACATGACAGTGTATTCATAAGAACCATAGCTTATTCTGAATGTTGTCTTGGGGATGTCTTGTTCACGAATGCGAATCTGATGATAGCCCATACGGAGGTCAAGCTTGGAGAATACTTGAGCACCTTTGAGTTGTTCGAATAGCTCATTGATGTTGGGAAGTGGGTACTTGTTCTTTATGGTCTTCTTGTTCAATGGACGGTAGTCGACACAAAGTCGGTCCTGCCATCCTTCTTGACAAAAAGAACACCACAACCCCATGGAGAAGAACTTGGTCGGATCGAGACCCATACGCTCTTGTACATCGAGTTGTTTCTTCAGCTCCTTCAACTCTTCTGGTCCAAGCTTGTAAGGACGTTTGCAAACAGGTTCCGTGCCAGGCTCAAGATCGATGACGAATTCAACTGGCCGGTGAGGAGGCATTCCTGGAAGCTCTTCTGGAAAGACGTCTTGATATTCACAAACGACTGGAATCTGAGAGATGGCATTCAACTCGCCCTTCTCGTTGAGAGAAAACAGTCGAATGGTATCATCACGAGCGGCATAGATGATCACATCCTCAGACGAGTGTGTCAATTGAATCTGCCTGGCAGCACAATCAAGCTGAGCCTTGTGCTTAGAAAGCCAGTCCATGCCGAGAATTAGATCAATATCTGAGTCACCAAGAACAATTGGAGAAGCCAAAAATTTGTAGTCGCCCATCTCGATAGAAACATCCGGGACGTAGATATTAGCTGACATTTGCTTTCCCAGGGACACAATTGATGAAGTTCTAGGCAATTGTTGATAATCACACTCATACTTTGATGCAAAAGGTTTTGAAATGAAACAATGTGATGCACCAGTATTAAAGAGAACTTTGGCAGGAAAGAGTTAACTGGAAGGTTACCCATGATCACTTCTGAAGAGTCCTCTGCCTGAGCTGCATTCATCATGTTAACCTTGACATGCTTGGGATTATGCTTGACCACTGCATTGCTGGCAGATCTCACAGGAGGAGGAGGAGGAAGGCGCCTCTGGTTGAAGCATTTGTTTGCATAGTGCCCTTTCTGCTGACACTTGTTGCAAGTAACTTCTGAGAGCGGACGGTGATAAGGAGCACTTGACCTTGGAGCATGAGACGGAGCTTTGTTCTGATAGCCTGGGTTGGGTGGGTGGGAAGATCCATTGCCACCTTTGCTCTTCTACTGATAAGGCTGACGGAACGGAGGAGGAGGAGGCAACCAGAACTTTTGCTACTTAGCTGCCACTTGAGTTGAAGCAGAAGGAGCTGCATCCCTGATTCTCTTCTTAGAAGCATCGCACTTGAGTTGAGCAGCTCCTTGCTTTAGTGCGATGTTGTAGAACTCATCATACTTGGTCGGCTCAAAAAGCATGAGAGCTAGTTGCAGATCTTCTCTGAGGCCACCTCTGAATTGATAAATCATGCTCTTCTCATCAGGGACGTCTTGTTTAGCGAAGCGAGCGGAGCCTCTGACACAGGATGTAGTATTGGTAAACAGACATGTTGCCTTGCTTCAGATTGCGGAACTCCTCACGCTTACTCTCAGCAACACTTTGAGGAATGTGGTGAGCTTTGAAGTCTCGGCGGAAATCATCGCAGGTAATCACACGACCTTCTCTAGAATCTTTGTATTGTTGATACCACTCAGCAGCTTGGTCTTTGAGTTGGAACGAAGCAAACTTAACAAAGTCCTTAGGCCTGACGTTGCTACACTCAAAATGTTTGCAGATATCCATGAGCCAATCGTCAGCGTCTGTGGCCTCGACACAGTTACTGAAAGACTTCGGCTGGTTTGCGAGGAACTGGTTGAGGGTAGCAAACTGAGCTTGATTGTTGCCTTGGCCTTTATTTCCTCGGTTACGCTCTTGCAAGAGTTGCATAAGCATCTGCGTGTTGGCGTTGGTGGAAGCCATGACAGCTTGCCATGCCTCCGGAGGTGGAGGTGGTGGCGGAGGTTCCGGATTCTGACGCGTTGGAGGAGCCATCCTGAAGAGGGTGACATCCGTTAGCATCTTGAAAGACATATATTCAAGCTGAATCAATGGATTGAAATTGCAACATATAGCCTTAACATCCGAACAAGAATGAACGAATGCATTCCAAACTAAATGATCACACTTCCATAAATTGAGAAGCCACTTAGATGGAGATAGATGGATAAAACAACAAGGTAAGGATATGAACAAATAATTGGTAAGGATTACCCAATCACAAACCAAATATATGCGGGAAGAAATACTACAGCTACATGAATTCCCACCTATGAAACTCTCGAACTTTCTGGTTATGCAATCAGGTTTTAGGGATACAGGGGAAGCATAATATCTCACCCAAAACTAGCAAATCCTACATCCAGCTATATCCATCCTTCAACACATAACCAAGAAACCTTCGGAAATCATTTACCTCAACCTTCAAAAAGCATCCGTTATACGAGTTATGGAAATACTCCCGAACTCTCGCCCTAGTACTGGGTGGCGTCGAGGTTATCTCACCAACAACTGCATAAAAGAGATTTTTGATGCCAGTGAAACTCAGGTATTTCAGAACTACAACGATAAAATTGTGACGACAACACATCGGAGCTCAACACCCCGGGACACTGCCACAACCCCTAAATGTCAGGAGGCACCAAGAACAATGTTCTCGTCACAAAACCATCGAAACGATTCCAAGATACCTGTGTGATCCTAAAAAAATATTAGTGAAATTTGAGGACAGAAGAGTCAAAACTCCACGTCAGGAGGCCTCACCAGAGCGACGAATGGACTGAGGAGTAAAAAGAATCCTACTCTCCGATATATATAACCCTATAAGACTCAAAACATTTTTCTAGACCCAACAACGTCAGCGATTCGATCAAGCAGGGGGCTCCTAAGTCGGGGAAGGCTCTGATTACCAACTTGTAACACCCACGATGCGGCTATATCTCCCACGTGTTGGAGCATGACTTAGAGGCATAACCGCATAGTAGGCATGTCGCAAGAGGGGTAATCTTTACACATCCCATGTACTGAATAAGAAAGGGATAAAGAGTTGGCTTACAATTGCCACTTCACACAATGCATAAATATAGCATTACATCATCTAGAATACAATCAAGGTCCGACTACAGAACCAAATAAAGAAAGACAACCCCAAATGCATAGATCCCCGATCGCCCCAACTAGGCTCCTCTATTGATCGTCTGGAAAGGAAACATAGTAGCATCCCGAATCCTCGTCGAACTCCTACTTGAGTTTGGTTGCGTCCCCTGCACTGGCATCATCGGCACCTGCATCTGGTTTTGGAAGTAATCTGTGAGTCACGGGGACTCAGCAATCTCACACCCTCGCGATCAAGACTATTTAAGCTTATGGGAAGGAAAAGGGGTAGTGAGGTGGAGCTGCAGCAAGCACTAGCATATATGTGGCTAACTTACGCAAATGAGAGCGAGAAGAGAAGCAAAGCACAGTCGAGAAGCTATAATCATCAAGAAGTGATCCTGAAACTACTTACGTTCAAGCATAACACGAGACCGTGTTCTCTTCCCGGACTCCGGCGAAAAGAGACCATCACGGCTACACACACGGTTGATTCAATTTAAATTAAGTTAAGTGTCAGGTTTTCTACAACCGGATATTAACAAATTCCCATCTGCCCATAACCGCGGGCACGGCTTTCGAAAGTTCAAAACCCTGCAGGGGTGTCCCAACTTAGCCCATCACAAGCTCTCACGGTCAATGAAGGATATTCCTTCTCCAGGACAACCCGATCAGACTTGGAATCCCGGTTACAAGACATTTCAACAATGGTAAAACAAGACCAGCAAAGCTACCCGATGTGCCGACAAATCCCGATAGGAGTCGCACGTATCTTGTTCTCAGGGCACACCGGATGAGCGCTCCGTACAACTAAAACCAAACCTCGAGTTTCCCCGAGGGGGTGCTGCAAAGGACTCTAGTTTGTACCAACACTCAGAGGAGCACTGGCCCGGGGGTTTAAAATAAAGATGACCCTTGAGCCCGCTGAACCCAAGGGAAAAAAGGCTTAGGTGGAAAATGGTAAAACCAAGGTTGGGCCTTGCTGGAGGAGTTTTATTCAAGGCGAACTGTCAAGGGGTTCCCATTAAAACCCAACCGCGTAAGGAACGCAAAATCAAGGAACATAACACCGGTATGACGGAAACTAGGGCGGCAAGAGTGGAACAAAACACCAGGCATAAGGCCGAGCCTTCCACCCTTTACCAAGTATATAGGTGCATTAAAGTAAACAAGATATAATAATGATATCCCAACAATAATCATGTTCCAACAAGGAACAAACTCCATCTTCACCTGCAACTAGCAACGCTATAAGAGGGGCTGAGCAAAGCGGTAACATAGCCAAACAACGGTTTGCTAGGAAAGTTGGGTTAGAGGCTTGTCATGGCAATATGGGAGGCATGATATAGAAAGTGGTAGGTATCGCGGCATAGCAATAGAGCAAACAACTAGCAAGCAAAGATAGAAGTGATTTCGAGGGTATGGTCATCTTGCCTGCAAAGTTCTCCGAGCTGACGTAAGCTTGATCCTCGTAAGCGTACTCAACGGGTTCCTCGATCACGTAATCGTCTCCCGGCTCTACCCAAAGCAAGAACACAAACAAAGGAAACGATAATCAACCACGGTGCAATGCGCAAGCAACATGATGCAAAACATGGCATGATATGCGGGATGTGATATGCAATGCATATGCATGCTCCGGGAGGAAAAGATTGAACCAGGCCTCAACTTGGCAACCGAGTGTGCCGTTGGAAAGATGAGTTGATTTCGGTTGAAATTGATATAAAGATCACCGGAAGCGGGTGCACGGTTTGCAAATGGCAAGCAAAACAATAATGGCACAATTCTGCAATAAACAGCATGATGCCATCTAGAATGCAACAAGAAACTAAGCTACTGCACTCTAACATAGCAACAAAACACATGGCAGTGATCTACTCAAGATGCTTGACAGAAGATGAACACTGAGCTACGGCTAAATCACACAATAACAGGTTCAAACAAGCATGGCAAAAGTGCAAAAGATATCAGCATCACAGACTTAGTGAAAATAACAACATGCCAGGAATTAACATCAGGAAGCAATGTTTAGAGCAAGATAACAACATGCTACAGGAACATATCATGGAAAAACAAGGCATGGCATGAATCTACTCAAAGCATATAACAAAAGTCCCTTACTAACCATAAGCCAAAAAGAATCAGAAGATATGATGGCACCCATGTAAACATAGCAAGTTCCGTTAACAGATTCAGACTTAGCAGAAAACTAGACATGGCATAAACAGAATTATGAAGGCCTCTTTGCGAGCTCGATTCACTCACCACAAGGCATTGCATGACAAGATAAGCGTATCAATAGAGAGAAGACATGTTCGTTAAGCTAACCATGGCAATAACAATCTCATAGCATGCATGGATCAACTACAACAACCTTGGCAAAATTGATTAACACGTAAACAATCTGCCAGGAACATTTTATAGCAAAAGTAGAGCAAGATTGAGTCATGCTAGGGCACTCCATAAATGCAAACAGGGGCATTTATGGATAGAGCATGACCATATGTCCAAATCATCCTTACTGAACATACTCAAAAGAAGCATGGATCTCACTGTAGCAACATGAATACATGGCATAAAAATAACAGCAGAGCAATGACTTAGTGAAATTCTAAGTCCCTGAAATCAGCAATATCATGAGAGCTACTTTGCATGCATGTAATAGTCACCACATTGATCAAAAAAATACATGGCATACACCCCTCTAAAGATGGCATGGCATAGCCCAAAACACACGTAGAGCTCAAGTCCATAGGAAGCACACAACAAATGTAGCAAAAATGACAAATGCTCATAAACTGCTAAGTAACAGGAACTAACATTTTATAGCACTCTTGCATCAACAATTGGGGCATCAAGATGGACTCAAACAAGCATGGCACAATGGAACGAAATGAAGAGCACATCATGATGAACATTTTAATATATTATGCACACGAAACGGAGCTACGATGACAGAGTTATGGCAGGATGAACAGGGCAATAAAATGTATCAGAAAAAGACTTAGTGGAAATCCGGACCTCCAGATCTAGGGTTCCACTGTAGCATGGATTACGAGGCTCGCCGGATCTCTCGCCGGAGATGGACGCCGGGGTGGGAGAAGGAGAGGCCGGCAAGATCGAGGCGGCCGGATCCGGTCCGGCCCGACCGGGTCCGTGGCGTGCGGGGCGGCGAGGTCGACCAGGCGGCGCGCGGCTTGGGGCGGCGGAGGCGGCGCGGTGGCGGCATCCAAGGCGGTGGGACGGTCGCGGTGGCCGGCGGTGGCGAGGCGCGGTAGTGTCGAAGCGGTGGCGGCGCAGGCGGCGTGGAGGCGCGGGCGAGCGGCGCGAGGAGGCGGGCGGCGACACGCGGGCCTCAGGGGCCCGAAGCGGGCCTCACCGGGCCGGTGACGGTGAGAGGCGGTGTGGCGACACATGGCAGACCCTGGTTGGCCGGGCGGCGGCGCCGGACGCATCCGGCTCCGCCCGAACGTGTCCGGCGGCGGCGGGGGATGAAATTAGGGTTTTGGACTGCGGGATTTCGGGGGAGGAGGTGTTTTTATAGGTAGAGGGAGCTAGCAGAGTCCAAATGGAGTTTGGTTTTCGGCCACGCAGTCATGATCGAACAGTTGAGAGGATGGAGGGGGTTTGGATGGGTTATTGGGCCACTTTGGAGGGGTGTTGGGCTGCAACACACACGAGGCCTTTACGGTTCCCCGGTTAACCGTTGGAGTATCAAACGGACTCCAAATGGCACGAAACTTGAAAGGCGGTCTACCGGTGGTGTACCAAGGCCGCTTGGCAAATCTCGGTCCATTCCGAGAAAGTTTAACACCTGTACACGAAAAGAGGCAAAGGGGGCGCCGGAGGACGTAGGAGTGCCGGATTGCAAAACGGACAATGTGGAAAAATGCTCGAATGCATGAGACGAACACGTATGCAAATGCGATGCACATGATGACATGATATGAAATGCATGACATGAACAAAATGCAAAACTAAGACAAAAACCTAACCACGAATCTCATAACTTAGAGCCGAAAATGGCAAGAGTCAGAGTACAAATATGGTGAGTTACATCCGGGGCATTACAACACTCCACCACTACGAAAGGATCTCGTCCCGAGATCTTGGACTAAAAGAACTCCGGATATTCGAAACGGAGGTGGTCCGTGCGTTCCCAGGTGGCTTCTCGGTCCGAATGATGTGACCACTTCACTTTCAGGAATTTGATAGACTTGTTGCGAGTCTTGCGCTCAGTTTCTTCAAGAATAGCAACGGGATGCTCATGATAAGACAGGTCTTCTTGGAGATCAATCTCTTCGAAGTTGATGGTGCGGTCAAGAGTCTTGAAACACTTGCGAAGCTGTGACACGTGAAACACGTCGTGCACATTTGCAAAGTTGGGAGGAAGCTCAAGTTGATAGGCGAGATCGCCTCTTTGGCCAATGATCTTGAAAGGACCCACGTATCTAGGGGCAAGCTTCCCTTTGATACCGAAGCGACGAGTACCTTTCATTGGAGAGACGCGGAGGTAGACATGGTCTCCAATCTCAAAAGCCAAGTCACGATGCTTGCTATCATAGTAACTCTTCTGGCGCGATTGCGCAGCTTTGAGATTTTCACGGATGACTTTGCACATTTCTTCAGCTTTTGTGATTAAGTCATTGCCAAGAAGTTGGCGTTCACCAGTCTCTGACCAATTAAGAGGAGTACGGCACTTTCTGCCATAGAGAATCTCGAATGGGGCCTTGCCCGAACTCACTTGGAAGCTGTTGTTGTAGGAAAACTCGGCATATGGAAGACAATTTTTCCACTTCATACTGAAGGAAATGACACAAGCCCTGAGGATATCTTCAAGAATTTTATTTACTCGCTCGACTTATCCACTAGTTTGAGGATGGAAGGCTGTGCTGAAGCGAATGTTGGTGCCCATGGCCTTCTGGAAGGAATCCCGGAACTTAGAAGTAAAGATGCTTCCACGATCTAAAGATATAAACTATGGAATGCCATGCAAAGAGACAATACTAGAGGTATATAGCTCTGCCAACTGAGCTGCTGTGATAGATTCTTTGATAGGAAGAAAATGAGCCACTTTAGTAAGCTTGTCGATGACAACAAAGATAGCATCATTTCCACGTTTGGACTTGGGGAATCCAGTCATGAAGTCCATCTCAAATATGGTCAAACTTCCATTCTGGAATGGCAAGAGGTTGGAGGAGACTAGCTGGCCGTTTGTGTTTTGCTTTCACTCTTCTGCAGATATCACATTCATTCACGAACTGAGCAATTTCTCGCTTCATTCGAGTCCACCAATATGACTGCTTGAGGTCATGGTACATCTTTGTACTTCCAGGATGAATAGATAGGAGTGAATTGTGAGCCTCGTTCATAATGACTTTATGAAGGTCACCTTTAGGAACAACAATTCGATCCTCGAAGAATAGAGTATCTTTGTCATCAAGGCGATAGCACTTGTACTTGGGTTGGCTCTTGGCAATCCCATTCTTCACCTTCTTCACCATTGCATCAAGAAGTTGTGCCTCACGAATTTGATCTTCCAAAGTAGGAGAGACTTGGAGGTTGGCAAGAAATCCTTGAGGAACAACTTGGAGATACAATTTGCGAAAAGCTTCACAAAGATCCGGTTGGAAGGGCTTGAGAATCAAACTATTGCAGTAAGCCTTCCTACTCAAAGCGTCAGCAATGACATTGGCCTTGCCTGGAGTATATTCAATACTCGGATTATACTCTTGAATCATTCTGACCCAACGGGTCTGCCTGAGGTTGAGGTTGGGTTGAGTAAAGATGTACTTGAGACTCTTATGATCAGTGAAGATGTCCACTTTCTTTCCCAACAAGAGATGTCTCCATGTTAAAAGAGCATGGACAACTGCCGCCAACTCGAGGTCATGAGTGGGGTAGTTCTTTTCGTTGGCCTTCAACTAGCGAGAGGTATAGGCCACAACATTCTTCTCTTGCATTAACACAACACCGAGACCTTGCAGGGAAGCATCACAGAAAACTTTGAATGGTTTGGATTCATCAGGAGGAGTCAGAACTGGAGCTGTGACTAGCTTATCTTTGAGGGTGTTGAAAGCGATGTCACATTTAGGCGTCCAGACATACTTCACATGCATTTGGAGGAGGTTGGAAAGAGGCTTCGCGATCTTAGAGAAATTATCAGCGAATCTTCGACAATAGCTTGCAAGCCCAAGGAAACTGCGGAGCTGCTTCACATTCTGAGGCGGTTCCCAATTCACGATTGCAGACACCTTCTCGGGATTAACAGCTATGCCCTTGGCGGAGATGATATTCCCAAGGTAGAGAACCTCATCGAGCCAAAACTCACACTTTGAAAACTTCGCATAGAATTGATGTTCTCTGACTTTGTCGAGTACCAATCTCAAGTGCTTGGAATGATCCTCCTTGTTCTTGGAAAAGACCAAAATATCATCGAGATACACCAAGACGAAATCATTTGTGTAAGGGTTGAAGATGAAGTTCATCATGCGAGAGAATGTTGGAGGAGCATTGACAAGGCCAAAAGACATGACAGTGTATTCATAAGAACCATAGCTTATTTTGAATGTTGTCTTGGGGATGTCTTGTTCACGAATGCGAATCTGATGATAGCCCATACGGAGGTCAAGCTTGGAGAATACTTGAGCACCTTTGAGTTGTTCGAATAGCTCATTGATGTTGGGAAGTGGGTACTTGTTCTTTATGGTCTTCTTGTTCAATGGACGGTAGTCGACACAAAGTCGGTCCATGCCATCCTTCTTGACAAAAATAACACCACAACCCCATGGATAAGAACTCGGTCGGATCAGAACCATACGCTCTTGTACATCGAGTTGTTTCTTGAGCTCCTTCAACTCTTCTGGTCCAAGCTTGTAATGACGTTTGCAAATAGGTTCCGTGCCAGGCTCAAGATCGATGACGAATTCAACTGGCCGGTGAGGAGGCATTCCTGGAAGCTCTTCTGGAAAGACGTCTTGATATTCACAAACGACTGGAATCTGAGAGATGGCATTCAACTCGCCCTTCTCGTTGAGAGAAAACAGTCGAATGGTATCATCACGAGCGGCATAGATGATCACATCCTCAGACGAGTGTGTCAATTGAATCTGCCTGGCAGCACAATCAAGCTGAGCCTTGTGCTTAGAAAGCCAGTCCATGCCGAGAATTAGATCAATATCTGAGTCACCAAGAACAATTGGAGAAGCCAAAAATTTGTAGTCGCCCATCTCGATAGAAACATCCGGGACGTAGATATTAGCTGACATTTGCTTTCCCAGGGACACAATTGATGAAGTTCTAGGCAATTGTTGATAATCACACTCATACTTTGATGCAAAAGGTTTTGAAATGAAACAATGTGATGCACCAGTATTAAAGAGAACTTTGGCAGGAAAGAGTTAACTGGAAGGTTACCCATGATCACTTCTGAAGAGTCCTCTGCCTGAGCTGCATTCATCATGTTAACCTTGACATGCTTGGGATTATGCTTGACCACTGCATTGCTGGCAGATCTCACAGGAGGAGGAGGAGGAAGGCGCCTCTGGTTGAAGCATTTGTTTGCATAGTGCCCTTTCTGCTGACACTTGTTGCAAGTAACTTCTGAGAGCGGACGGTGATAAGGAGCACTTGACCTTGGAGCATGAGACGGAGCTTTGTTCTGATAGCCTGGGTTGGGTGGGTGGGAAGATCCATTGCCACCTTTGCTCTTCTACTGATAAGGCTGACGGAACGGAGGAGGAGGAGGCAACCAGAACTTTTGCTACTTAGCTGCCACTTGAGTTGAAGCAGAAGGAGCTGCATCCCTGATTCTCTTCTTAGAAGCATCGCACTTGAGTTGAGCAGCTCCTTGCTTTAGTGCGATGTTGTAGAACTCATCATACTTGGTCGGCTCAAAAAGCATGAGAGCTAGTTGCAGATCTTCTCTGAGGCCACCTCTGAATTGATAAATCATGCTCTTCTCATCAGGGACGTCTTGTTTAGCGAAGCGAGCGAGCCTCTGACACAGGATGTAGTATTGGTAAACAGACATGTTGCCTTGCTTCAGATTGCGGAACTCCTCACGCTTACTCTCAGCAACACTTTGAGGAATGTGGTGAGCTTTGAAGTCTCGGCGGAAATCATCGCAGGTAATCACACGACCTTCTCTAGAATCTTTGTATTGTTGATACCACTCAGCAGCTTGGTCTTTGAGTTGGAACGAAGCAAACTTAACAAAGTCCTTAGGCCTGACGTTGCTACACTCAAAATGTTTGCAGATATCCATGAGCCAATCGTCAGCGTCTGTGGCCTCGACACAGTTACTGAAAGACTTCGGCTGGTTTGCGAGGAACTGGTTGAGGGTAGCAAACTGAGCTTGATTGTTGCCTTGGCCTTTATTTCCTCGGTTACGCTCTTGCAAGAGTTGCATAAGCATCTGCGTGTTGGCGTTGGTGGAAGCCATGACAGCTTGCCATGCCTCCGGAGGTGGAGGTGGTGGCGGAGGTTCCGGATTCTGACGCGTTGGAGGAGCCATCCTGAAGAGGGTGACATCCGTTAGCATCTTGAAAGACATATATTCAAGCTGAATCAATGGATTGAAATTGCAACATATAGCCTTAACATCCGAACAAGAATGAACGAATGCATTCCAAACTAAATGATCACACTTCCATAAATTGAGAAGCCACTTAGATGGAGATAGATGAATAAAACAACAAGGTACGGATATGAACAAATAATTGGTAAGGATTACCCAATCACAAACCAAATATCTGCGGGAAGAGATACTAGAGCTACATAAATTCCCACCTATGAAACTCATGAAACTTTCTGGTTATGCAATCAGGTGTTAGGGATACAGGGGAAGCACAATATCTCACCGAAAACTAGCAAATCCTACATCCAGCTATATCCATCCTTCAACACATAACCAAGAAACCTTCGGAAATCATTTACCTCAACCTTTGAAAAGCATCCGTTATACGAGTTATGGCAATACTCCCAAACTCCCGCCCCAGTACTGGGTGGCGTCGAGGTTATCTCACCAACAACTGCATAAAAGAGATTTTCGATGTCAGCAAAACTCGGGTATTCCAGAACTGCAATGATAAAATTGTGACGACAACACCTCGGAGCTCAACTCCCCGGGACACTGCCACAACCCCTAAATGTCAGGAGCCACCAAGAACAATGTTCTCATCACAAAACCATCGAAACGATTCCAAGATACCTGTGTGATCCTAAAAAAATATTGGTGAAATTTGAGGAGAGAAGAGTCAAAACTCTACATCAGGAGGCCTCACCAGAGCGATGAAGGGACTGAGGAGTAATAAGAATCCCACTCTCCGATATATATATAACCCTATAAGACTCAAAACATTTTTCTAGACTCAACAACGTCAGCGATTCGATCAAGCAGGGGGCTCCTAAGTTGGGGAAGGCTCTGATTACCAACTTGTAACACCCACGATGCGGCTATATCTCCCATGTGTCGGAGCACGACTTAGAGGCATAACTGCATAGTAGGCATGTCGCAAGAGGGGTAATCTTTACACATCCCATGTACTGAATAAGAAAGGGATAAAGAGTTGGCTTACAATCGCCACTTCACACAATACATAAATATAGCATTACATCATCCAGAATACAATCAAGGTCCGACTACAGAACCAAATAAAGAAAGACAACCCCAAATGCATAGATCCCCGATTGCCCCAACTGGGCTCCTCTACTGATCGTCCGGAAAGGAAACATAGTAGCGTCCAGAATCCTCGTCGAACTCCCACTTGAGTTCAGTTGCGTCCCCTGCACTGGCATCATCGGCACCTGCATCTGGTTTTGGAAGTAATATGTGAGTCACGGGGACTCAGCAATCTCACACCCTCGCGATCAAGACTATTTAAGCTTATGGGTAGGAAAAGGGGTAGTGAGGTGGAGCTGCAGCAAGCACTAGCATATATGTGGCTAACTTACGCAAATGAGAGCGAGAAGAGAAGCAAAGCACGGTCGAGAAGCTATAATGATCAAGAAGTGATCCTGAAACTACTTATGTTCAAGCATAACACGAGACCGTGTTCTCTTTCCGGACTCCGCCGAAAAGACACCATCACGGCTACACACACGGTTGATTCATTTTAAATTAAGTTAAGTGTCAGGTTTTCTACAACTGGATATTAACAAATTCCCATCTG